>NC_092158.1:84230027-84294107 GCF_045791955.1 Oncorhynchus clarkii lewisi
TCAGCTGAAAGGCTAAGCAGGTGTCTTGTTTTAGACTTGTTAGTGAACACACACACATATTACAGTATATATAGGTAGAGCTCAGAAAGACTCATTTTGGAAATGGAACAAGGAAGATGGGTTCGTGGAGGGAGAAGGGTGGCAGGGAGAGGGCGGATGCGTGGAGGAAGACAAAGAAGACAAAGAGCTGTTATTTCAGATGAAATAAGGGCTACACTTATAGACCATGTCGTGAACCATGGTCTCTCATTGAGAGAGGCAGGGTTGAGGGTGCAACCCAATCTGCAAAGATCCACAGTGGCATCTGTAATGCGAATTTTCCATCATGCAAACAGGTGAGAGTTACATCCTTACAGTAAATGAAAACATTACAGGAATCTATTTTGTATTGCAATTATAGAATATTTACACAGATATATATTACAGTAAGTTTGACTGTAAAATATATTTTTACAACAGGACCCAAAGGCTGCCCCCAACAGGGGGAAGAGGAAAAATATTTTCAGATGCGCAGGAAAATGCTATTGTTGACATGGTTGTTGTCAACAATGCAATAAAACTGCGGGAGATTCAAGATAGAGTGCTGGCTGATAATGATATATTTGAAAATGTTAATTCTGTCAGCACAACAACTATTGCTCAAGTCCTAAAGAAACACCAAGTTGCAATGAAACAGTTATACACTGTACCGTTCGAGAGAACGGGTAAAAGAGCAAAGATACCAATATGTCCAGGTAAGACGTCTGAGGTTACATACACAGCTATACAAAATATTTACAGTAAAAAAAAACACTAGCATTTCTACAGTAAAACTGTGCACTTACTGTTTTTCAGAGAGTAATGGAGGTGGAAGCACTGGAAAGACCACATTCATTTGTATTTATCGATGAAGCTGGATTTAACCTTGCCAAAACACGGCGCAGAGGAAGGAATGTTATAGGTCAAAGGGCCACTGTGGAGGTTCCAGGCCAAAGGGGGGGAAATATCACCATGTGTGCTGCAATGGCCAATGATGGTTTGCTTCTCAACACACCACTCATTGGCCCATACAACACAGAAAGGCTTATAGCTTTCCTAGAACAGCTCTATGCTCAGCTAGTGCCAGCAGAACAGGGGGAGCCAGTAAGAAACCCCCAAGTTTTTGTCATAGTTTGCAATAACGTTGCTTTTCACCACTCTGCAGCTGTCACAGATTGGTTTGCAGCACATCACAGATTTATGGTTTTGTACCTGCCTGCATATTCACCCTTCCTCAACCCAATAGAGGAGTTTTTCTCTGCCTGGAGGTGGAAAGTGTTTGGTCACCACCCACATGACCAAATGTCTCTTTTGGAAGCCATGCGTGCCGGATGTGAGGACACGAGTCCAGAGGACTGCCAGGGATGGATAAGGCACTACAGAAGGTTCTTCCCCAGGTGCATGGCAAGAGAAAACATTAGATGTGATGTTGAAGAAAACCTGTGGCCTGATGCTAGAGAGAGGCAGGATTAGCCCCTCAATTATTTGTTTGAATTACAGTATGTACTTTTAGTTTCTACCCTTTTTTTCTCATTACTGTAATTCCGTAAATTACTACAGACTATTGAAGCAAACTGCTAATTTTCATTTACCTTAAAGAATTGTTATGTTCTAAAAAATTTAATAAATCATGTGAAAGAATGTCACTCTTTTCTTTGAAGAAAATATTACTTTGTATGAAGTCACTGAAATTGTTCAAACTGTAAAGATGAAAAGTTTGTATTTTCTGTATTGGTGTTTGATGCTAGTGTTTTTACTCTCAGTGTGTTCTGAGTGACAGTGTGTGTTATCTCAGTGAGGGTTGTGCATAGTGTTTGGCTGCACTGAGCGTGTTTTGAGCCATGTGTTAAGAGTTGTGTTGCTTGGAATGAGTTTTGCAGGTGATGTGAACTGTTTAGCTCAGGTGACTGTTGGTAGTGCAGACTATAGTTAGAGTTTTGCACATGTGACTTTAGTTGTGCCCATTGTCGTTTAGCAATCGAAAAAAACTGTAAAGCCTGGCTTTTGGGAATTTACAATAGTTTTACTAGATAGCATTGTGTAGGTCTTATCTTACACAACATATTCATAACCAGTTTGTGGATAAAATCATGTGTGGTGTAAAGAGGTCAGCAAAGAGTCACTGTATGTGTAAAATAAATGTTAAAAAAAAAAAAATATATATATATATATATACAGTGGGGAATGTTTGATACACTGCCTATTTTGCAGGTTTTCCTACTTACAAAGCATGTAGAGGTCTGTGATTTTTATCATAGGTACACTTCAACTGTGAGAGACAGAATTTAAAACAAAAATCCAGAAAATCACATTGTATGATTTTTAAGTAATTAATTTGCATTTCTACGTGACCCCAAACTTTTTAACGGTAGTGTATTTTTCAGTAACAAGCCCTCAGGAGAACATGAAGTTGACAGCCTAACAGGCTATATGGGTAACTATGACACAAGACTTTATGTAACATAACATTGAAGGAGGCCTTGGATTTAATGCTTGACATTTCTATGAAAACACCCATCCCTGTAGTCTATCTGTCATCATTACTCAGGTGTATAGGTTTACTTCTGATTCCCATGCTTCAGTGTACTGCTACATAGGCTGGCACAATTACTGTATAACCGCGTAACCGACGGTTATGGACGGAGACCGTCATGAAAATAAAATAACCGTCATAACTATTTAATATACAGTATAATCATTAGAATAGCAAAATAAATAAATAATAATAATAAAAATACAGAATATATGTTTTTCTGATATTCGAACAGGTACTGTGGTAATTTTGGCTGGCCGATTACTGCCATCGCCCCCCCCCCCACACACACTGATATCACAAGGCCTCACCTATCTGAAGCACACAGCACTGACCCCAGTTCAGCAGAGGCAGCCAATAGGCTGGGCGCTAGCCGCCCCTTGTATTTGGGGAATACTCATACCAGGCTCATTAACGCATAGCGGTTGGGGAATACTCATACCAGGCTCATTAACGCATAGCGGTTGGGGAATACTCATACCAGGCTCATTAACGCATAGCGGTTGGGGAATACTCATACCAGGCTCATTAACGCATAGCGGTTGGGGAATACTCATACCAGGCTCATTAACGCATAGCGGTTGGGGAATACTCATACCAGGCTCATTAACGCATAGCGGTTGGGCAGGAAATAAACATTTGTTAAACAAAACTGTGGATTTAATGCAGCCGCTCCCTCAGAGGCCGTGCGCCTCACTGCCTGAGAATAAGATAACCACTCACGATCTGCTCAAGGCTCTCTGGTCTATCCCATTGGTCTATCCTCGCTACAGCTGCCTCAGGCCAACCACAGGCCTGGGGTGAGGAAGATCATGTGGCTGTATACAGTTAGTATGATATGACGGAAAACACTAGTTGTCTTCTGCACTGTGACTGATGTGATTGTTTATCCTTGCTTGAGCCTCCGATGCTCGCCCTTTCCCCCTGTACACAAAATGAAAGTTATCATTTACCAGGGCTGTGCACTGTGCAGGCCCCAATGACAGTAAGTAAGTGTGCTCAATACCCTTTTACTCAAACCGATTTCTAGCCAAGCTCTACCCAGCTAACAACAAATGTTCTCACAACTTTACGTTCCCTTCAAATCACTTACTTACGGGCCCTTCCCAATGATGCAGAGAGAAAATAATAATAATAATAATAATAACACGAGAAATAAATACACAATGAGTAACAATAACTTGACTATACACACAGAGTACCATTACAGAGTCAATGTACAGGGGTACAGTGGGCATGGGCCCTCAGATCCTCAAAAAGTTATACAGCTAAACCATTGAGAGCATCTTAAATGGCTGCATCACCGCTTGGTATGGCAACTGCTCAGCATTCGGCGGCAAGGTGCTACAGAGGGTAGGGCGTACAGCCCAGTACATCACTGGGTCCGAACTCACTGCCAGCCAGGACATCTATAACATGCGGTGTCAGAGGAAGGCCCTAAAAATGGTCAAAGACTCCAGCCACCCAAGTCATAGTTAAATAAAAGTTAAATAAAAAAAAATAATAAATAGACTGTTCTCTCTGCTACCCTACAACGAGCGGTATCGAGGCGACCAAGTCTGGGACAAAAAGGATCCTGAACAGCTTCTACCCCTAAGCCATAAGACTGCTGAACACTTAATCAAATGGCCACCAGACTATTTACATTGATCCCCTTTATTATATATTTTTTCTTTATTTTTTTTGCACTGACTCTATGCACACTCACTATACTCTATGCACACTCACTATACTCTATGCACACTCACTATACTCTATCCACACACTCACTATACTCTATGCACACTCACTATACTCTATCCACACACTCACTACACCCTATGCCCACTCACTATACTCTATGCACACTCACTATACTCTGCCAACACACCCACTATACTCTATGCACACTCACTATACTCTATCAACACACTCACTATACTCTATGCACACTCACTATGCTCTATCCACACACTCACTATACTCTATGTACACTCACTATACTCTATGCACACTCACTATACTCTACCCACACACTCACTATACTCTATCAACACACTCACTATACTCTATGCACACTCACTATACTCTGTCCACACACTCACTATACTCTATGCACACTCACTATACTCTATTCACACACTCACTAAACTCTATGCACACTCACTATACTCTATGCACACTCACTATACTATATCAACACACTCACTATACTCTATCCACACACTCACTATACTCTATCCACACACTCACTATACTCTGTCCACACACTCACTATACTCTATGCACACTCACTATACTCTATCCACACACGCACTATACTCTATCCACACACTCACTATACTCTATCCACACACTCACTATACTCTATGCACACTCACTATACTCTATCCACACACTCGCAATACTCTATCCACACACTCGCAATACTCTATCCACACACTCACTATACTCTATCCACACACTCACTATACTCTATCCACACACTCACTATACTCTGTCCACACACTCACTATACTCTATCCACACACTCACTATACTCTATCCACACACTCACTATACTCTATCCACACACTCACTATACTCTGTCCACACACTCACTATACTCTATCCACACACTCACTATACTCTATCCACACACTTACTATACTCTATCCACACACTCACTATACTCTATCCACACACTCACTATACTCTATGCACGCTCACTATACTCTATGCACGCTCACTATACTCTATGCACACTCACTATACTCTCTGCACACTCGCTATACTCTGTCCACACACTCGCTATACTCTATCCACACACTCACTAAACTCTATGCGCACTCACTATACTCTATCCACACACTCACTATACTCTATCCACACACTCACTATACTCTATCCACACACTTAATATACTCTATCCACACACTTACTATACTCTATCCACACACTCACTATACTCTATCCACACACTCACTATACTCTATGCACGCTCACTATACTCTATGCACGCTCACTATACTCTATGCACACTCACTATACTCTATCCACACACTCGCTATACTATATCCACACACTCACTAAACTCTATGCGCACTCACTATACTCTATCCACACACTCACTATACTCTATCCACACACTCACTATACTCTATCCACACACTTAATATACTCTATCCACACACTCACTATACTCTATGCACACACTCACTATACTCTATGCACACTCACTATACTCTATGCACGCTCACTGTACTCTATGCACACTCACTATACTCTATGCACACTCACTATACTCTATCCACACACTCACTATACTCTATCCACACACTCACTATACTCTGTCCACACACTCACTATACTCTATCCACACACTTACTATACTCTATCCACACACTCACTATACTCTATCCACACACTCACTATACTCTATGCACGCTCACTATACTCTATGCACGCTCACTATACTCTATGCACACTCACTATACTCTATCCACACACTCGCTATACTCTATCCACACACTCACTAAACTCTATGCGCACTCACTATACTCTATCCACACACTCACTATACTCTATCCACACACTTAATATACTCTATCCACACACTCACTATACTCTATGCACACACTCACTATACTCTATGCACACTCACTATACTCTATGCACGCTCACTGTACTCTATGCACACTCACTATACTCTATGCACACTCACTATACTCTATCCACACACTCACTATACTCTGTGCACACTCACTATATTCTATGCACACTCACTATACTCTATCCACACACTCACTATACTCTATCCACATACTCACTATACTCTATCCACACACTCGCTATACTCTATCCACACACTCGCTATACTCTATCCACACACTCACTATACTCTATCCACACACTCACACATACTACACTTACTCTCTTGCACTGGCTCTATGCACACTCACTATATTCTATCCACACACTCACACACTCCAACACACAATGCAGACAACATAAGCTCACACACACATGCATAGACGGGTTCAAGTCCAGGCTCTGGCTGGGCCACTCAAGGACATTCAGAGACTTGTCCCGAAGCCAATTCTGTGTTGTCTTGGCTGTGTGCTTAGGGTCGTTGTCCTGTTGAAAGGTGAACCTTCGCCCACAGTATGAGATCCTGAGCGCTCTGTAGCAGGTTTTCATCAAGGATCTCTCTGTACTTTGCTCCGTTCTTCCTTCCCTTGATCCTGACTAGTCTCTCAGTCCCTGCCGCTGAAAAACATCCCCACAGCATGATGCTAATCACCACCATGCTGCCAGGTTTCCTTCAGACATGAAGCTTGGCATTCAGGCCAAAGAGTTCAATCTTGGTTTCACCAGACCAGAGAATCTTGTTTCTCATGTTCTGAGAGTCATTTAGGTGCCTTTTGGCAAACTCCAACTGTCATGTGCCTTTTACTGAGGAGTGGTTTCCGTCTTGGCCTGTTTGGTGGAGTGCTGCAGAGATGGTTGTCCTTCTGGAAGGTTCTCCCATCTCCACAGAGGAATTCTGGAGCTGTCTCAGAGTGGCCATCTGGTTCTTGGTGGTTCCAAACTTCTTCCACTTAAGAAGGATGGAGGCCACTGTGTTCTTGGGGACCTTCCATGCTGCATCCTGTCTCTGAGCTCTACGAACAATTCCTTTGACCTCATGTTTTTTTTTTGCTGTGACATGCACTGTCAACTGTGGGACCTTATATAGACAGATGTGTGCTTTTCCAAATTATATCCAATCAATTGAATTTACCATAGGAGGACTCCAATGAAAAAAGAATGCCCCTGAGCTCAATTTCGAGGCTCATAGCAGAGGGTCTGAATACTTATGCATTTGTAATAAAAGCCTGTTTTCACTTTGTCATTATGGGGTATTGTGTGCAGATTGATGAGGATGTTTTAAAATGTAATCCATTTTAGAATAAGGCTGCAACGTAACAAAATGTAGAAAAAGTCAAGGGGTCTGAATACTTTCCAAATACACTGTATATATGTTATTTAGGTCAGATAGGGGAGAGGCTGCGAGGTGTTGTTTTATTCGTTTTTTAAAGCTGATTTTGTTGTTTGTTTTCATAATTTGAGACGGAAGGGAGTTTCATGTAACCATAGCTCAATACAATACTATGCGTTGCCCTAAATTTGTTTTGGACTTGGGGACTGTGAAGAGACCACTGGTGGCATGTCTGGTGGGATACGTACTGTATGTCTGTCAGAACTGTATGTTTTTTTGTTTATACAGACAATTTGGAATTTTCATCACTGTAACATTTCTCATAAAAAAAACAAGAAGTGGTGCTGTGCTGCGGGGACTAGCTTCCATTTAGCCACCAAAGCATTAGTGAGGTTGGCCACTGATGTTGGGCGATTAGGCCTGGCTTTCAGTCGGTGTTCCAATTCATCCCAAAGGTGTTTGATGGGGTTGAGGTCAGGGCTCTGTGCAGGCCAGTCAAGTTCTTCTACACCGATCTCGACAAACTATTTCTGTGTGGACCTCGCTTTGTGCACAGGGGCATTGTCATGCTGAAACAGGAAAGGGCCTTTTCCAAACTGTTGCCACAAAGTTGGTAGCACAGAATCATATAAAATGTCATTGTATGCTTAAGATTTCCCTTCACTGAAACTAAAGGGCTTAGCCCGAACCATGATAAACAGCACGAGACCATTATTTTGCCTCCACCAAACTTTACAGTTGAACTTCACACTATGCATTGGGGCAGGTAGTGTTCTCCTGGCATCCGCCAAACCCACATTCGTCCGTCGGACAGTGTGATTCATCACTCCAGAGAACGTGTTTCCAATGCTCCAATGGCGGCGAGCTTTACACCACCTCCAGCCCATTTCATGAAGCTCCCAATGAAAAGTTATTGTGTTAACGTTGCTTCCAGGGGCAGTTTGGAACTCGGTAGTGAGTGTTGCAACCGAGGACAGAAAATCTGTTCTGTGAGCTTGTACTGCCTACGACTTCGTGGCTGAACCATTGTTGCTCCTAGACATTTCCACTTCACAATAACAGCACTTACAGTTGACCGGGACAGCTCTAGTAGGGCAGACATTTTATGAACTGATATGTTGGAAAGATGGCATCCTATGACTGTGCCACGTAGAAAGTCACCGAGCTCGTCAATAAGGCCATTCTACTGCCAATGTTTGTCTATGGACATTGCATGGTTGTGTGCTCGATTTAATACGTGGCTGAAATAGCCGAATCCACTAATTTAAAGGGGTGCCCACATCCTTTTGTATATACAGTGTATATATATTTTGTATTTATTATTGTATTATACAGGGCACATTTGGAAAAGAGATCTAGGTCTCAATCTTCCCAGTCAAAACAAAGGTTAAATAAATAATATCACACTGTGGATTCAACAAGTTCTTATCAAATGATCCCTACTGTATCTCTTAGCAGTCAATTATCATACTTAACACTCTTAAGGCTAGGAGAGGAACACTGCACAGAGGGAGGTTTTATACATTACACTGTGACCACAGGTGAGGTACACAATGTTCCGATACATAGCATTCTTACTTAGACCACGAGAGGGGAGATAGCAATATTGTGCACAGTAGGGAGGCAGACGCAGCATTATAAAATATTATAAACCAGGTGGTTCGAGCCCTGAATGCTGATTACCTTAAAGCCGTGGTCTATCAGTCCTCATAACATGGGTATGACAAAACATTTATTTTTACTGTACTAATTCCGTTAGTAACCA
Source organism: Oncorhynchus clarkii lewisi (assembly GCF_045791955.1). Lineage (NCBI taxonomy): Eukaryota > Metazoa > Chordata > Actinopteri > Salmoniformes > Salmonidae > Oncorhynchus > Oncorhynchus clarkii. Next base: position 84,239,283 of record NC_092158.1, read on the forward strand.
GTTTATAATAGCAATAAGGCACCTTGGGGGTATATGATATACTCCGGTTTGCGCGTGCAAAATAACTGCCCTTAGCAATGATATTTTAGCCATATATCACACATGCTCCTGCCTTATTGCTTAATTATGATACAGAGTATGGAGGCAGCTCCAGCATTATACAGTATTATTATGATAGAGTATGGAGGCAGCCCCAACATTATACAGTATTATTATGCGTCAGAGTATGGAGGCAGACCCAACATTATACAGTATTATTATGATACAGAGTATGGAGGCAGCTCCAGCATTATACAGTATTATTATGATTCAGAGTATGGAGGCAGCCCCAGCATTATACAGTATTATTATGCGTCAGAGTATGGAGGCAGACCCAACATTATACAGTATTATTATGATACAGAGTATGGAGGCAGCCCCAACATTATACAGTATTATTATGCGTCAGAGTATGGAGGCAGACCCAACATTATACAGTATTATTATGATACAGAGTATGGAGGCAGCTCCAGCATTATACAGTATTATTATGATACAGAGTATGGAGGCAGCCCCAACATTATACAGTATTATTATGATTCAGAGTATGGAGGCAGCCCCAGCATTATACAGTATTATTATGATACAGAGTATGTAGGCAGCCCCAGCATTATACAGTATTATTATGATACAGAGTATGGAGGCAGCCCCAGTATTATACAGTATTATTATGATACAGAGTATGGAGGCAGGTCCAGTTTATTTTTGTCAATAAAAGTCAGGGTCACCGGCACTGTTTAATTTGTCAAGGCTGAGATGCCACCATTATCTGCCTGCCGTGCCTCAGCTTCAGGGCTAAACATTGTGGATGATTCTGCCTGCCAATTAAAAACCTCAACCAAATTAATGCACATTAAAACTGTTTTTTTGTGTGTTTCCTTTGATGCTAATGTTTACCTACTGGGTGTGTTGGAGGGTTACCCAAAAAACTTCACATCAATCAGGAAGCTCATTAGAGCTTTGTGGACTCTGACACCCACAATGCCCCTCTCACCTCCACCACCTCCTCTCTCCCTGCCTCAGATCTGATCACAGACTCCATCTGTATCTCTGTATCACTCTCCTTGTACTATTCTGTCCCTCGTATCAACCATTGTGCTGCATAATTCTCTGTAATGCTGGATTCCTTATTGGAGAATCACATTAGATGAGTTGATTTACAAGATGTAAAACCCATCTCAGATCTAGATATTGAGCAGCAACAGATCACTTCCTCATAGTGATCAGGGAGAAGCAGACTATGAATATTAGCAGTTTCAATGGCTACTAATCATGTTCCGGTTCTTTCATCCTTGCCAAATTGAGCCAGAAGGAGCTGGAGCATTGGAAGAGAAAATAGCAGAGATGTGGGTGAGATTGAATGAGGGATGATGGGGGAAGGCGACGGTCAAAAAGAGATTTAGTCTTAAAGACAAAAAGCTCTCATTTGTATGATAATACCAGACTTTGCTCTAAGCCCCAATGAGACTGGCTGCTGTGATGAGACTGTCTCACTCCACTCTAAACAATTCAGCCAAACAAGTCATACTGTGGGGGGATTCCTTTCCCTCTGTGTGTGTCATAAACTGTGTGTGTCTGTGTGTGTGTGTGTGTGTGTGTCATCCAACCTCAGACTGGCAAGTGGGTGTTGGAGCGAAACATTGGCACTTGAATAGATTGCCATGCCATAGTGAGCGCCAAGTATGAAGGCTGCACAGACATTATTCTTGTTGTGTATAGACAACCATCAAACAAACACTTGATGAAGTATTAAGCTCTGGGTTGTGTACAAATGGTCCATCAAGTGCTTGATTCAAGACCATCACTGCTTTACTAATGAAAGGAAAATATCCTCGTCACTAGACAACTCCATAACCGCTCACAAGGAACAACCAATGAGGGAGCAAGTCCAGCTCCCTTCACCTGACCTATACGATGATGATAGGTCAAACAAACGAGGGAAGCAATTGTAAAGGTTCACTCTGAGCTGAAAGGCAATAATCGGCAGAAAATAACAAGAGTTTACAGCTGTACTTCAAGCTGTAAACTCTTGTCTGTTGTGGTGATCATTGCATTTCATCTCAGGATGAACGTTTACAAAACTTGTGTCATATCTGCTAACAGAAGGTACTGTCTGTAACAATAGTGTTCGCTGATAGTTGACAAATGAATTTTTTTAGCATATCACAGCATAAACCATACAATATCACCACTGCTGTAGTTAAATTCAGAATTCAGAATCCAGACGAGAGGCCTTGAGCGGCCGGCCGCCTGATCTCGCGAGCTTACAGGAATGTTTGCCACGAGGCTACTTCAGTGGAAGTCTGAGCAGAGTATTTGTGGTGTGTGAAGACAAGAGGCACTCCAGCAATCAAAACAAACATGGAAAGGGGAGGAGGGAGTTCAAGGAGGGTAAAGTAACGACATGGAACCATGTGTTGAGGAAATAGTGAAGGGGGAAGAGGGTCCATGGGCGACGGAGTGAGTGGAGGGGGAGTTAAAGGGCTCAGTAATGTGTGTTTTCCCAGAGCACAATGTGTGTGTATGTGAAAAAATATGACTTATGCGTGCAAGATGTGTGAACATGTGTGACTATGTACGTAGATATGTGAACATTCTCTGGCTGTGTGTGTGTGTGAGTATGTGATATGTACGTGTGTATGTGTGCATATGTAAGCATGTGTGAGGATCCTAGTGTGAGTATGTACGTGTTTGTTTGTTTCCGTGTGTGTGTGTGTGTGTGTGTGTGTGTGTGTGTGTGTGTGTGTGTGTGTGTGTGTGTGTGTGTGTGTGTGTGTGTGTGTGTGTGTGTGTGTGTGTGTGTAAGTGTGTGTGTGTGTGTAAGTGTGAGAGTGTTGAAGCATTGATTAATAGAGTAAACATTGTGACATGCGGGACAAACTGTCTGTGATTCAGCCTGGGAATTAAGCTGTCTGTCACCATTAATCAGCCGACTCTCTCCTGCACTGAGTCCATTTTTACCTGGTAATACTCCCACAGCCATTGGGATCAACACCATGAATCAGGATAGGATAAAATGCCCTGCATCCCTCCTTCTCGCTTTCATTCTGTCTCTGTCTTTCGCTCACTCTTTTTCTCACTAACTCTCTCTCACATGACCTCACACACACACGCACACACACACTCAACCCCCCCCCCCCCCACACACACACACACACACTCAAACCCTTACATTCCCATCACCACACCAGCTTCGAACATCATTTAGTCACTTTTCTCTTATTGAAACCCAGTCCCATTGAAGAGGAGTGGCACTCAGTTCCAACTGCTGGGTGTGTGATTAGAGGAGGTGTGTGTGTGTGTGTGTGTGTGTGTGTGTGTGTGTGTGTGTGTGTGTGTGTGTGTGTGTGTGTGTGTGTGTGTGTGTGTGTGTGTGAGAGTTTGTGAGAGTGTGTCTGCTGCCACATTCAACAAAGAGGAGTGCAGAGTGAACATGAAGAGATCCCACAGTGTCGCTCTGAGCAGCACTGTGCCTGCTGAAGCCTTTGGAGTGATGAGCATCCAGCCATCTCCAAAACACTACAGCAGGGAATATATTATACATAAGTAGTACAACAATGTGCTCTCTCTGGGAGCAGCAGTTGAAGCACATCTGCTCAGTGTTCCTGGAAGCTCTCAGCCATGCAGACAATGGGGACAGTCCCGATGTTTATGGCCCCTATGTTCCCCACTTCATATGCATTTTCCATCCTCCTCCTCAGACATTTGGCTACGGTGTTTTAGTTAATACGAAGAAGACTGATCTTCTACTCTTTCTAGGGGTTGGATGGACAGATATCTATGTAGATCACATTCAAACCGCATTCTGAAGAAAGGAAAGGGCCTCACTGTGCTAAAGACAACCTTGGCTTTCACCACTGAACTGTAACCAGGATGTATCTTTCTCCCCATCTGAGTGAGGTTACACATTACAAGAGGCTACTGGTGAGAGGATGACCATGCACAGACCACAAGGCTTGTACTTCACACGTAACAATAAGACCTTTGGGAGTTCATGGGAAATAATAGTATTGCAAGTGAAGCTAGGGTCCTTTTCAGCTCTGAGAGACAAATATGATTATAACACCCCATTTGTGACATATCTCAGATATTGTTTCAGTAATGTGATAGCATGACTGTTTATTTTTGAGACCAGGGCCAATCAACCGTAGTATTACTGCCTCTGTAGTATTGGATAATGTTGATCAAATGGAAGCCTTCTTCAACCCTTTTTATACTGAACAAAAATATAAACGCAACATGCAACAATTTCAAAGATTTTACTGAGTTACAGTTCATAGGAGGAAATCAGTCAATTGAAATACATTCATTTGGCCCTAATCTATGGATTTCACATGACTGGGCAGGAGCGCAGCCATGAGTGGGTCTGGGAGGGCATAGGCCCACCCACATGGGAGCCAGGTCCACCCACTGGGGAGTCAGGCCCAGCCAATCAGAATGAGTTTTCCACACAAAGCGGCTTTATTACAGACATAAATACGCCTCAGCCGGATGTGGAGGTCCTGGGCTGGCGTGGTTACATGTGGTCTGCGGTTTTGAGGCCAGTTGGATGTACTGCCAAATTCTCTAAAACGACGTTGTCGGCCACTGATGATCGAGATATGAACATTCAATTATCTGGCAACAGCTCTGTTGGGCATTCCTGCAGTTAGCATGCCAATTGCACACTCCCTCAACACTTGAGACATCTGTGGCATTGTGTTGTCTGACAAAACTGCACATTTTAGAGTGGCATTTTATTGTCCCCAACACAAGGTGCACCTGTGTAATGATCATGCTGTTTAATCAGCTTCTTGATATGCCACATCTGTCTGGTGGATGGATTCTCTTGGCAAAGGAAAAATACTCACCAAGAGGCATGTAAACAAATTTGTGCACCCAATTTGAGAGAAATAAGCTTTTTGTACATATGGAACATTTCTGGGATCTTTTATTTCAGCTCATGGAAAATGGGACCAAGACTTTACATGTGCGTTTATATTTTTGTTCAGTACATATAGTCTTCTTAAATGATGTGATTTTAAACACCCACTCAGGAAGAAGACCACAAGCATGTGTTTTGGTGCAAGTTAGTGTTTTTCGTCATGAATTTTGACTTTGCAGCTGGCCTATCTATCATAAATCGCTCAGTTATGCCTCCAGGACAAAACTCATCCCAATTAAAACGCGAGCCTGCTATTTTGGTCCTCAATTTAACCTACCAACCAGGGGTCCAGTTGTGAAATGGTGGTTCAGTATTGCATTAGTCCCTATAATGAAATATCCACACCAAGTGTGGCAAGCATACTCATATTAATAAATATGCATGGGGAAACCATAACCAATACATGATCCTGAAAATGGATGGTTAAGTACAGGTTAACAGACACTCTTGGTAGGGCCATATGTTCTGCTTTTGGAACAGCCCTGACCATACCTAGCCAGGGTAAAGAAAGGGAGCATGCTAAGTCAACCCAATCTAAGGCTTGAAAAATAATAGATAGGTGGTATAATGACTAAATTAATGGCTGCCAGAGGCTCACATTGCTACCTAATTATTAACACCTTCCCAAATATACGTTCATAATTATAAATATCAAAATGGATTTCACATGCATGACTTCCACGCATGGACAAGATGCATAGCTGATGTCTATGCAAACACACGCATGCACACACACATAAGCATTAACATGGAGTCTGTGCATTTAGTTCAGTCTTTTCCATTATGAAACCTGTTGCTGCTGCACAGTGGCTCGTTGTAGGCTATCCTCTTTCATAGCGCCATCAACAGAGCCAGATCAATAAAAATGACATTATTACAGTAGCCTACGTTCTCTTTTTTTGGTTGCGATGGCAACGCAAAGATGCATTTCTTAGTTTAGTGAGGGACTGCAAATTACGATTAATTTAATTTGGAGCAATTACAGGGTACCATGGGTAGGCTAGATTGTTGTGCGCCAACACATGTTTCTTCAGAATAAACAAGTTGGAATAGATTTCCTACCTGTCATCAGCCTGCCAGTCACCCAGCAACAGGTCTCGGAACCGGTACCTTGGAGGCAGCGGGAGCACCTCCTTCTCCAGCTCTACCATGGTCCCCTCCTGAGCGCCGAACCCACGAGCGCACAATGCCAGAGATTGAGAGGCGAACAAACAGAGACGCCTCTAGAAGGGCTTATCAAAATGAACTATTATTTTGTTATTCAATTTCCAAATAACACATACCTGTATGAGCACCCTAAAATGTTGTTAATTTATTACTGACACAATGTAATATCTTTCTTCTTCCAATGCAACAGGTCGAGGATGCTCCGCCGTGACATGCACGTGAGTACTTTTGGCTTGACAGGATGCGGAGCAACTGGTTGTCTCTTTGAACATCCGCTGGCTCCTTATGGACGCAGCGAAAGCAGACCCATTTGCTCGAACAATTACATACGCTGAGTCTACGAGCAGTAGGTTACAAGCCCAAATCCCTGCAGGGCACATTTTAAATACTGAACAAGCTAATCATATTTGCATAAGCTTTATAGTGATGTGTTGTCGTTTTACTGAAGATGCCTTGTTTATTTTTGTTCATTTATTCAGGACATGCTCTAATTCTTGTTAATGTAAGCTCAATAAACCATTATGAGTCATACGCGATATTAAATTAATCAATTTAAGGACCTAATTTCTCTATATACTTTCAAATGACTAAAACCAAATCAAAACTGTGTAGAAATGATAATGCACTTATATTCATAGTTTATTGACTGTCCAGCTCGCTAATCATCACTGTGCAGTCAATGGGCCTACAGTTGAAGACGCAAGTTTACATACACTTTAGCCAAATATATTTAAACTCAGTTTTTCACAATTCTTGACATTTAATCCCAGTAAAAATTCCCCGTCTTAAATCAGTTAGGATCACCACTTTATTTTAAGAATGTGAAATGTCAGAATAATAGTAGAGAGAATGATTTACTTCAGCTTTTATTTCTTTCATCACATTTCCAGTGGGTCATTAATTGACATACACTCAATTAGTATTTGGTAACATTGTCTTTAAATTGTTTAACTTGGGTCAAACGTTTCGGGTAGCCCTCCACAAGCTTCCCACAATAAGTTGGGTGAATTTTGGCCCATTCCTCCTGACAGAGCTGGTGTAACTAAGTCAGGTTTGCAGGCCTCCTTGCTCACACATGCTTTTTCAGTTCTACCCACAAATTTTCTATAGGATTGAGGTCTTGTCATGGCCACTCCAAAATCTTGACTTTGTTGTCCTTAAGCCATTTTGCCACAACTTTGGAAGTACGCTTGGGGTCATTGTCCAATTGGAGGACCCATTTGCGACCAAGCTTTAACTTCATGACTGATGTCTTGAGATGTTGCCTCAATATATCCAAATAATTTTCCTACCTCATGATGCCATCTATTTTGTGAAGTGCACCAGTACCTCCTGCAGCAAAGCACCTCCACAACATGATGCTGCCACCCCCGTGCTTCACGGCTGGGATGGTGTTCTTCGGCTTGCAAGCCTCCCCCTTTTTCCTCCAAACATAACGATGGTCATTATGGCCAAACAGTTCTATTTTTGTTTCATCAGATAAAAAGTAGGATCTTTGTCCCTGTGTGCAGTTGCAAACTGTAGTCTGGCTTTTTTATTGCGGTTTTGGAGCAGTGGCTTCTTCCTTGCTGAGCGTCCTGTCAGGTTATGTCAATATAGGACTCGTTTTACTGTGGATATAGATACTTCTGTACCGGTTTCCTCCAGCATCTTCACAGGGTCCTTTGCTGTTGTTCAGGATTGATTTGCACTTTTCGCAGCAAAGCACGTTCATCTCTAGGAGACAGAACGCGTCTCCTTCCTGAGCAGTATGACGGCTGCGTGGTCCCATGATGTTTATACTTGCGTGCTATTGTTTGTACAGATGAACGTGGCACCTTCAGGTGTTTGGAAATTGCTCCCAAGGATGTACCAGACTTGTGGAGGTCAACAATTTGTTTTCTGAGGTCTTGGCTGATTTCTTTTGATTGTCCCATAATGTCAAGCAAAGAGGCACTGAGTTTGAAGGTAGGACTTGAAATACATCCACAGGTACACCTCTAATTGACTCAAATGATGTCAATTAGCCTATCAGAAGCTTCTAAAGCCATGACAACAATTCATGGAATTTAGTGTACTTAGTGTATGCAACTTAGTGTATGCAAACTCCCGACCCACTGGAATTGTGATACAGTGAATTATAAGTGAAATAATCTGTCTGATAACAATTGTTGGAAAAATAACTTGTGTCATGCACAAAGTAGATGTCTTAACCGACTTGCCAAAACTATAGATTGTTAACAAGAAATTTGTGGAGTGGTTGAAAAACAAGTTTTAATAACTCCAACCTAAGTCTATGTAAACTTCTGACTTCAACTGTACATTCATACCATTTCTTGACTGTCTAGCTTGATAATAGGCTAATCCTCAAACATTCAGAGAGCACAGAACATTCCCAAAACGATGGATAGTCAAATATTTTTTGCAAAATTTGACTACAAGGAAATATAACACATTTTCAATGCGGCCCTCTGGACCTTGTTGAAGACAGAATGCGGCCCCTGGGGCAAAATGAGTTAGACCCCCCTGGTCGTTGTTTTTTACCAAAGTGCATTAAGAAACAGTTAAGTTGTATTTGTTCACACTTGGTTGATTTTGCATGGCGTGCCAATTGTTATGCAGGCAACTGTGCAAAATAAATAAATGTGCAGCTGTGTATAGTCATGGCCAAAAGTTTTGAGAATGACACAAATATAATTTCCACCAAGTTTGCTGCTTCAGTGTCTTTAGATATTTTTGACAGATGTTACTATGGAATACTGAAGTATAATTACAAGCATTTCACAAGTGTCAAAGGCTTTTATTGACAATTACATGAATTTGATGCAAAGAGTCAATATTTGCAGTGTTGACCCTTCAAAAAAAAAATTCAGGACCTCTGCAATCCGCCCTGGTATGCTGTCAATTAACTTCTGGGCCACATCCTGACTGATTGGCAGCCCATTATTGCATAATCAATGCTTGGAGTTTGTCAGAATTTGTGGGTTTTTGTTTGTCCACCCGTCTCTTGAGGATTGACCACATGTTCTCAATGGGATTAAGGTCTGGGGAGTTTCCTGGCCATGGACCCAAAATATCGATGTTTTGTTCCCCGAGCCACTTAGTTATCACTTTTGCCTTATGGTAAGGTGCTCCATCATGCTGGAAAAGGCATTGTTCGTCGCCAAACTGTTCCTGGATGGTTGGGAGAAGTTGCTCTCGGAGGATGTGTTGGTACCATTCTTTATTCATGGCTGTGTTCTTCGGCAAAATTGTGAGTGAGCCCACTCCCTAGGCTGAGAAACAACCCCACACATGAATGGTCTCAGGATGCTTTACTGATGGCATGACACAGGACTGATGGTAGCGCTCACCTTGTCCTCTCCAGACAAGCTTTTTTCCGGGTGCCCCAAACAATCGGAAAGGGGATTCATCAGCGAAAATGACTTTATCCCAGTCCTCAGCAGTCCAATCCCTGTAACTTTTGCAGAATATCAGTCTGTCCCTGATGTTTTTCCTGGAGAAAAGTGGCTTCTTTGCTGCCCTTCTTGACACCAGTCCATCCTCCAAAAGCCTTTGCCTCACTGTGCGTGCACACCTGCCAGCTGCCATTCCTGAGCAAGCTCTGTACTGGTGGTGCCCCGATCCCACAGCTGAATCAGCTTTAGGAGACGGTCCTGGTGCTTGCTGGACTTTCTTGGGCGCCCTGAAGCCCTCTTCACAACAATTGAACCACTTTCCTTGAAGTTCTTGATGATCTGATAAATGGTTGATTTCGGTGCAATCTTACTAGCAGCAATATCCTTGCATGTGAAGGCCTTTTTGTGCAAAGCAATGATGACGGCACGTGTTTCCTTACAGGTAACCATGATTGACAGAGGAAGAACAATGATTCCAAGCACCGCCCTCCTTTTGAAGATTCCAGTCCATTATTCGAACTCAATCAGCATGACAGAGGGATCACCAGCCTTGTCCTCTTCAACACTCACACCAGTGTTAACGAGAGAATCACTGACATGATGTGAGTTGGTCCTTTTGTGGCAGGGCTGAAATGCAGTGGAAATGTTTTTTGGGGGATTCAGTTCATTTGCATGGCAAAGAGGGACTTTGCAATTAATTGCAATTCATCTGATCACTCTTCATAACATTCTGGAGTATATGCAAATTGCCATCATACAAACTGAGGCAGCAGACTTTGTGAAAATGAATATTTGTGTCATTCTCAAAACTTTTGGCCACGACTGTAGATAAAGTCGATTTTCTTAGAGAATTCATCCAATAGGACTACAATATCCCATAAAATAATCTAATTCAAGTGACACGCACAGACTTAGGTAAAAATGTGATTGTCAACTGTGTTGATTCATTAAAGAATAACTTGCTCATTACTATTACATGTTTATTATATGTTTAGCATTATAAACTAATAACTGACAGGTATTAACAATTACAACCCATGTATAAACTCTGTAACCTATACAGGGTGGCTTTATTTAAAGATCTCGTCTCTCAACTAGAGGCAACAGGTGCTTTTACAACTGCAACGTAGCCTATTAAAGCTTTAATTACATGTCTTACAATGAAAAACAGAAAGGACCTCAATTTCTAGTAGAAAAACAGGAACCAATCAAACAAAATGTTGTTTCCGGAACAAAAACCTAAACATTGGTATCTACAAAAATATCTTGCCTTTTGTTTTCCAATGTGTCTTTGATCCTGGTTTGCTTCAATGGCAGATTATGACACCGTATCATTCTCTGTCCTCCGACTGTCTTGACTACCGGAACTCATTGTATTGGGTGTCATTTTTTGTTTGAGAAAGTAGCACTTCGGAGACACAGGAAATTGTGATCCCCTAAGCCACTTCCTTGAGAATTGGTTTGCCACTACCCTGTCTGCCCTCAGCATGCAAATCTGACTAAACCATACATGCTCTACTTCTCTGCATTTGAACCAAAGTGGGTGGGTAGAATTCCCATTCCTTCCTATGAAACTTCTCCAGCATGTCAACTAAACAGATGGCCTAATCTGGCTCACGTGCATTTTCATCAGGTTTAGAATATTTTTGCCCTCTAGTGGCCCAAAGTCAAAAGCACACAAATGTGGGTTCCTGTGTCCTCATCTCTTGCACAACAAAACAGAACTCAATTATAGAAATGTATTCGCTTCCTCCTGCTGGTAAAGGTCGATAATAAGCCCTAGGAAATGTTCCGAAATGTCTCTAATTGTTAGTTTATGACCACATTTCTGTGTTAGAAGTCATGCATGGAATTTAAAGAGGGTGGGCCGCTGGTCTGTAGCCATGGTAACAACTAAAAGTGTCTGAATATATCAGAGGAGACAGTTCCTGGACTTCAACAACACTACTCCACTCCTACATTATCATACACTGAAAAGGTCTGCAGAGTGAAAACTGGATGTCACAAAAGTACTGTATGTCTGACAGGAGTTGAAAGCAGTACAATGTAAATTCCTAACTGTCAACAGAATGTTTAGCATATAAATGACACACAAAAAAAGAACCATACTGTAACAAAACATGAACGTAACTAAATCATAAAGACAGTAAAATATTCAGGTACATCACCGTCATTGAACCATTCAGTAATAAGTCTGACAGAATATACAGGCAGAAGCAATTACCCAAATGAAGCATGAAAGTAGAAAAAGCGATTTCATAACAAACAAAACCATTTTTAAAAAGGAGATCTGATTTCTCATATAAAAAAGGTCTTATTGGCCATTTCAGAGGAAGTCCCAGGCTGTATAAAGCAGTTTAATTCAATGTGATGTTGACTGTTCCTAGAGCATCTACCGCCCAGCCTGGATACTGTTCAGGAGAGGGGAACATTCTCTTCATGAATGTCCTCACAAAGTCTGGGAAGCGACCATCTATGATGCTCTGTCTCATCGACCGCATCAGAGTGAGCTGGACGCAAAGATAGAGGATAAGGTTATTATCTCATCTATGGCAAATAGTAACTAAAGGAAACTATTAACCATTATAGAAACACAGACCTGGTAGGAGATGTTGTGGATGGTAATGTGATGCATGGCTGCGGTGTCACTCTTGAAAAGAGCATGCAGATAGGCCCGACTGTGCCTGGAAATGAAACAGATAATGTATTTTAAAAAAAAGAAGATACCCTTAGGCAAGTCAATCAGTTATATTATTTACAATGACAGGGGCAGAGCGACAGATTTTTACCTTGTCAGCTCTGGGATTCAATCTAGCAACCTTTCGGTTACTTGCCCAACGCTCTAACCACTAGGCTACCCTGACGCCCCACGAGAAAACAATCCTCAGAATTATTCAGCCTACAACTTAAAAACATCCATTGAAGAGAATTGAGATTTGTAAACCAGTTTCTCTAACCCCTACATACTCCATTCCTTCAACCCTCCGTATTCTGTCCCTCAGTGTACCAGGGTTAATATGCCTTTACCTCCTGCAGGTGGGGCACTGGCAGTCTGGGTCTATTGCCTGTAGGTCCTTGGCAAACTGCTTCTTGGTAATCGTCAGAGATCCCCACGGGACCAGAGCTGAGCCAAACCTCTGGGATGAAAGGAAGAAGATCACTTCATTATCATCATAACCATAATCATCAATATAATCATTATAAAGAAAGTAGTACTGCTATGGACTAAATTATAAAAGAAGCTATTGTGTTTCTCTGCACTTGTGATAAGAATACTTATTTCAAAGTAAATTAATAGAGAGTAGGTGACTCATAATATGTAAGAGAATGGAATACTTACTGCAGTGCGTGTTGGGAAGACACAGTCAAACATGTCACAACCCAGAGCAACACACACCACCAGGTCTACTGCATAACTGTGACCCACAGCAAAACACATGAACCACATACATAGAAATATCTGTACGGCACGACAAAACATTTGCAACTTATGTCATTTATGCATGTAAATGTGCTGTTATAACATTATGTCATTTATGCATGTAAATGTGCCGTTATAACATAAGGAAGATGGCAGCCATACCCAACCCCCATAAGGTAGCGAGGCTTCTCCCGAGGCAGGTGGTCTGTGCTGAGTGTCACCATCCTCCAGAAATCATCCTTCTCCTCACCTCCGCTCAGCCCACCAATAGCAAAGCCAGGAACATCCCGTTTTGTCATTTCTGTAAAAAGCACAGGAACAGAAAAATATTTTTAAAATATGTATCTATGCAAATTTCACATCATTTGGTATCAGCATCTGCACAAAATGTATTTTTAATTAGCTCTTTTCCACTGTATTTCCAAAATAAGATGTTAAACTAATTAGCTAATTGGCATGAAGACAGAGCAATTTACTGTGCTGAAAGGCTTTGAGGGAGGTTAGTCATTGATAGACATAGATGAAACAGGGGGGAACATCTTACCGTCTAGACAGGCTTTGCGCAGCTCTGTGTTTAGGCCCCCCTGGATGATGGCAAACAGGTTCTGTCTATCTGGATTCTTATTGGCTGCAATGCAGCGGTCCAGCCAGCGAATCGATCTCCACGTAGCCTCCTCCACCCGCGGCCCCGTCACCGTACTGCTGACCACGTCATCCAACTGCATCATGATGTCTGACCCTGGACAAAACAGAAATGGTGCGATATTAAAATTAAGAACAGGAGTACTACCTGAAGTATAGTGGCTTTACTTTCCAGACTGATTCATTGGGAGTGGATTGTGTCCTTCTTACCCAGACTGTTCTGTATGGCGATTGACTGCTCAGGACTCAGAAGGATCTCCTTCCCATCGTAAGGAGATTTGAACTTGACCCCCTCCTCAGTAACCTCAGATAGTTCAACAAGAGACACCATCTGAAAGCCCCCACTGTCCTATGTAGAAATGGTAGGGATTCAAGGAAAATTCCAACCAAAAACTATCTTTTGGTTTGTGTTTCAATAGTCCATCGTTGACATACTATAGTCCCAAAATGTTTTTCTTGTCAGCACTCAAGTTTTCAAGATATGTGACCTTCAAAATACATAAATCCTCCCCATATGATGCATTTTGCATCATATGATGCTCACATATCTTGAAAAGCAGACATTTGGGTGAAAGAGACCCTTGTTCTTTTTAGCCCACTTACGCAGTCAACACATTAGCTGATACTCACAGTCAAAAGGTTTCTTTTCCAGTTCATGAAGCCATGCAGGCCATTTGCTTTCTCAATCAGCTCAGGACCCTGTGATGGGACAGACAGACAACACCATCCTCACTGTCTGCAGCACACCAGACACTGACAACAAAGAGCTGTCTACAAGGTCAATCATGTTTGATACACAATGTGAATAGCCCTAGCACCACTTAATGTAGCCATTGATGATATCTCTCAGTTCCATTACATTACACATAAGAGTTATTGGACGAAGGTGTCTTCTATACAGGGGAGTTTTGTTAAGAGCCCTGAAGCTCAGTCTGAACATTAACACGCATTACTTGAGGTACAGTTTTGGAAGCATAAGGACCTTATATCTTTCATATTAGCAATAAATCATTTTCAAAAAACAAAAGGTTAAATTTATACACAGCTTTATAGGGTTATACACAGCTTTGTAGGGTTATACAACGCTTTATAGGGTTATACACAGCTTTACGTCACTGAAAAACACTGTTGGCCGCAACTGTGTTAAACCAGTTAAAACAGTAAGTGTGCATTTGCTAAATTATTTTGATGTGATATGAAAGTAGAGGGATTTATGTTTCTAGTACTGTACCGCAAGTGAGAATCAATTTACGTTTAGATGGAATATTTGGCTGGTTTGGCTTCCTGAGCAAATTTGCCTTTAAAGTGCAAATCAGCAGTTGAAACAATAACAAAAAAGCCTCTCCACCACTGTTTCACTAAAACGCTGAGGGATGGGGCTGGAGATATGTAACCATTCTCAAATTCATAGACAGAGCTATGGATGCAAGGACTGACCATCCATGATATCTGACCATCCAATTATAGCTTTGACCATGTTTTGAGGCTGTACTGTGTTTGTTTACATTAACTTTGTTTACAAAGATTGGAGTAAAACAAAGTTATATTGTATATATTTTGGAGGTATGACAGTTAACCTAAGCTCATGAGGCATTTATAAATTATGTTCTTCAAGAATCAATGGGTACATATCATTCATGTATAAATCCAAAAAATGGATGTAGCAAATTCTGATTGCCCCTTTAAACAGAACATGTAAGGTCCTTGGACTATAACGAGTAACGTTAGGCTCCTTTCTTACATTATTGGGCTACACTTACCGGCCTCATACCCAAGTGGTATGTGTTGCCAAGACAAATCTGACATCCCAGATCATCGAGTTGGTCCACAGTGATTCCCTTCATCGTGCCTTGTGTACCAACAGGCATGAACACTGGGGTGCTGACCGTACAGTGAGGGAGTTTGAGATCACAAGCCCTCGCTTTGGTCACTGGACATTCGGCGATGATTCGGAGAGCAAGAGGAGCAACGATGGAAACGGCTTTCTTGACAACCATGCCTGTTTCAAGGCTGCTCGTTGCAGCTCCTCTGTTTATGGGCGCAGCCATGTTGTTGCACACAGACGACGTCAACAAGCACGTGACATACCGGAACTACAGTAATCTAATATTTGCATTGAGTTGTCAAAAATATGTATTCATTACAATATCATTGACAGCAAACTCGTAGAAGCTATCCTTGCATGTCTTGTCATTTAATAATTGTGTCAGCAAGTATTAATTTGCCCATTGAAGCAATGTCCAGGGGTGAACACACCCCTTTGACGTTGAAAACAACTAGCCAATGAAAGGAGAGTGATTGGAGACGAGCAGTGAGATTGACCAATTATTTCATTGACAGGAGGCGGTAGCCTTATCACCGGTTAGGTCGGATGTCGACTTGCCTGACCGGATGGTGGAAGTTTTGTTTTGTGAGTTTTCTATTTCGTTTGGTTGACTTTGAGTATTTTCGTGTTTATAAGAACACGTTATTGTAATCCCACTAAATTGGGAGTTACACAATTTGTAAACATCATATTTTCCTTTGACAGAGTGAAGACAGGGCCGCTTGAAAGTTGGAATTCAACATTTCGGAGTAACCCGAGCACCTTGCTAACTAGTAACGTTAACGTAGTAGGCTAACGTTAGTTCGGGAGGGGAGCCGTTCCAACGAAACCATGGGGAACCGGGGGATGGAAGATTTGATCCCCCTTATCAACAAACTTCAGGACGCTTTCAGTTCCATTGGCCAGAGTTGTAACTTGGATTTACCGCAAATTGCTGTGGTCGGTGGGCAGAGTGCTGGAAAAAGCTCGGTCTTGGAAAATTTCGTTGGCAGGTTGGTGGTGCTCAAAGCTAACGTTAGCTAGACAGCTATCATATTTGTGGTTTAGCTCACTCAACTTAATTTGCAAAAGATCCCTGGAGTCAGCTTTTAGTAAGGAATTTCGCTAGCTAGATAACCAGTTGGTAAAGTTGTGAGATGATCCGTGCTCCTAAACGGGTATTTGGTCACATACTCATTTACGCACTTGGCGTAAGCAAACAAAACAAAATGAAAGAGGATGAACGAAATGTTGACGTTAGATGCGACGTTTGCGTGGCAAGCCAGGGCGAATAACAAATGTTTCAAAGGAAATCGTGAAAAGTTGCCTGGAGGCACTGGTCTAGAACCAGACATATTACATATTAGTATCTATTTATGTAAGGAAATAAAACAAAATGCAATAAATATGGACCAAATAACTTTGCTATCTAGCGTTTTGGGGGCAACTTGCTCCTGCAATAGTGTCAGCGGTTGTCAGCAGGGCCGAACACGGAAATTAAATCAGGCTACTTTAGTCGACTGATCAGTAGATTAGATTGATAACTTGTTTTTTTGTGTATTGTAGACTTCCCAGTACACATTGAATTGTTTTACATTTGAGATGTATGTAATTTATAACTCTCTAGGTGACATGATGACATTACACAACAGAACACAACTAACTACAGTAGCTGCTTGTTTCAGTCTGATATGGCTATGTTGATCATAATCTGTATGGAGTGTAGTCTAGAATTTAGGTATATGAAAACATTTAGTTGAATATTAGGCTGCTTGTCCCCCTTTAATCCACTTCAATATGATGCTACACTTGGCAAGTTGGGGTGCCACAAAGAGTCCGACAACATTGGTTTCCCAGTGGTGTTTGCATAGGATCTGCTGTTATGTATAATTTCTATACCCTTATGAATTTTATACCTGTTCCCTGTAAAAAACAAAAAATATTACCGGTATTTAGGCAATGTATCCTGCGTAAATATGCTGTATAGTTTTGTCTGGTCCAAATAACTTGTTTATAGTGGGCGAGTACAGAGATAATAGGTGGGTGAAGTGTAGACTGGAGAAAAATGTATTTTGTGTGATGTCACACTGGTGTTTAGCCCTTGAATGACTCCGTTCCATTACATTACACAAGTCATTGGAGGAAGGAGTTTTGTTAATATCCCCAACGCTCGGTCTGAACATTAACGCCTTGATCGCACTGACAGTGTCATTGCATTTTGGTACACCAGGAGTACATTAATTTCCAATGGAACACTGCGTTTGCCTTGCAGCAGTGCGTTTTGTGTGGGGCATACATTGGATTTATCGAAGGTATGCGTCCAACTGTACGCATAGACAGCTTGACAAAAATGTTAGCAGAAGGTGAATGTTAAACTTTTGTTGCACACCATCCAGATGCTGCAAACCATTTTGCGCAAGGACACTAGGTGTGCCCGAGGCGTAACGTGCATCGCTTGCGGTACGGTTTTGGAAGCATACGGACGTTATCTTTCATATCCGCGGGAAATACTTTTCTAAAACGAAAGCATAAATTGATATACACCTTTTTAATAGGGTTAGGGTTACTGTTCTCACAACGCCATATCTCCATGTTACAGCACATGTTTATGCGAGACAGATGCTAATTAGCTATCTAGCACACCTGTGTGTGACGGAAGATGGCTGCCAGAAACGTGTTGTCACTGAAAATACTGTCATGATAAAGCCTGCTAAAACATTGTATACTAAGTGTATGTTTTGCATAGTGAAATGATATTGGTGTAACATTAAAAGTAAAGGGCTTTATGATTCTAGAACCGTTTCGCAATTAAGAATCGATTCACCTTTAGATGGAGTTTTGGGCTACCAGAGCCAGTCTACCTCTGAAAATAACAACAGAAGATCATTGGACCTTAATGAGTAATGGTAGACTTCTTAAGAGTACATGTTGGGCTAACTGGTGTTCTGCCCTTGTTTCAAAGATAAACCTAGGTGTAGGCTTGTCGTCCACTGGTCTATTTATAAGTTCCATGCCACACCCGGAAATCGGCAGCGGGACAGGACCCACTATGCACAACCTATATTATGTCAGTCTATCACTAGGCTACAGCATATACTTTTGTGTTGCACATAATCGCCTTGGGAATAATCCTTTCCCCCTTTGAGGCTAATGAATTAAAAGATGTACTCTATACTTGAGCTGCACCAGTTTTGTTAATTTATAATGCACTGACTGTCCATATCACTCACTAACCCAGTTTAGTGTTGGCTCTGAGGAGACTGTTGGATAGGATGTGTGTATGATGTATAAACAGCAGGTGTGTACCTGGCCCTGTGGGGTCTGTCATCCTTTCCTATTTTCTCGCTAGCCTAGTCTGTTTTTAAACAAAAATGATCTATCAGCAAGAAATAGGCATTCAATAGAATTTCATGACTATAGCATTGTGTTGAGTCACAGCTTATTGCAGAACTAGGCAACTCATCATTTCCACTTGAGTGCTTCCTCTTTCTCACCCCATTTGGTTGTTTTCTATTGAACAGTAGAAATTCACAATCTCTCCTTGCCTGTTGGTGTTGTGCGATCTAACCCACAGCCCTCTTTAACAGGCTGGTCCTGTCTCTGTCTCCCACATCAGCAGTGTGTGAGATCACCCTTCATATAAAGACACAAAACAAGCACCCATGAAAGCAGCTTGTTAAGCAGGTTTTCCCAATTCAAAGACTCACTCAGAAGAATATGACACACACACTTTTTCTAGCTATGCATTGCCTTGCAGCTCAAATACATGGAGCATTTCCATAGTCAAATGGGAGCATACTAGATGACCACTCAACACACACATGTAGTTTCAGATGAGGGACTTTGCACTCAAATAGCACTTGACAGATCTCTGCTGTAATTAACGTTAGTCATTTTCTGCTGACCTCAATTTTCCTGCCAGAAATGACCTCCCACATTCCCCTGTTGACAGCTCTTAGGGAAGAAAGCTGACAAACAGGTACACACGCAAACATGCCTACACAAATGCACAACAAAGCATTTAGAGTTATGTCCATATGAGAGGGACGTGTAACGGGGGTCAGTGTGATGCTAACAGCTTAGCTTCCCCCACTGTCCGACTGCCCTTGCCTCGCTACCCACACTAGAGGTCGACCGAATATGATTTTTCAACGCCGATACCGATTATTGGAGGACCAAAAAAAGCTGATATGTAATTTTTAAAATTATTTTTATTTTTTACATTTATTTGTAATAATGATAATTACAACAATACTGAATGAACACTTATTTTAACTTAATATACATAAATAAAATCAATTTAGCCTCAAATAAATAATGAAACATGTTCAATTTGGTTTAAATAATGCAAAAACAAAGTGTTGGAGAAGAAGGTAAAAGTGCAATATGTGCCATGAATGAAATCTAACGTTGAAGTTCCTTGCTCAGAACATGAGAACATATGAAAGCTGGTGGTTCCTTTTAACATGAGTCTTCAATATTCCCAGGTAAGAAGTTTTAGGTTGTAGTTATTATAGGAATTACAGTGCCTTGCGAAAATATTCGGCCCCCTTGAACTTTGCGACCTTTTGCCACATTTCAGGCTTCAAACATAAAGATATAAAACTGTATTTTTTTGTGAAGAATCAACAACAAGTGGGACACAATCATGAAGTGGAACGACATTTATTGGATATATCAAACTTTTTTAACAAATCAAAAACTGAAAAATTGGGCGTGCAAAATTATTCAGCTCCCTTAAGTTAATACTTTGTAGCGCCACCTTTTGCTGCGATTACAGCTGTAAGTCGCTTGGGGTATGTCTCTATCAGTTTTGCACATTGAGAGACTGGAATTTTTTCCCATTCCTCCTTGCAAAACAGCTCGAGCTCAGTGAGGTTGGATGGAGAGCATTTGTGAACAGCAGTTTTCAGTTCTTTCCACAGATTCTCGATTGGATTCAGGTCTGGACTTTGACTTGGCCATTCTAACACCTGGATATGTTTATTTTTGAACCATTCCATTGTAGATTTTGCTTTATGTTTTGGATCATTGTCTTGTTGGAAGACAAATCTCCGTCCCAGTCTCAGGTCTTTTGCAGACTCCATCAGGTTTTCTTCCAGAATGGTCCTGTATTTGGCTCCATCCATCTTCCCATCAATTTTAACCATCTTCCCTGTCCCTGCTGAAGAAAAGCAGGCCCAAACCATGACGCTGCCACCACCATGTTTGACAGTGGGGATGGTGTGTTCAGCTGTGTTGCTTTTACGCCAAACATAACGTTTTGCATTGTTGCCAAAAAGTTAAATTTTGGTTTCATCTGACCAGAGCACCTTCTTCCACATGTTTGGTGTGTCTCCCAGGTGGCTTGTGGCAAACTTTAAACAACACTTTTTATGGATATCTTTAAGAAATGGCTTTCTTCTTGCCACTCTTCCATAAAGGCCAGATTTGTGCAATATACGACTGATTGTTGTCCTATGGACAGAGTCTCCCACCTCAGCTGTAGATCTCTGCAGTTCATCCAGAGTGATCATGGGCCTCTTGGCTGCATCTCTGATCAGTCTTCTCCTTGTATGAGCTGAAAGTTTAGAGGGACGGCCAGGTCTTGGTAGATTTGCAGTGGTCTGATACTCCTTCCATTTCAATATTATCGCTTGCACAGTGCTCCTTGGGATGTTTAAAGCTTGGGAAATCTTTTTATATCCAAATCCGGCTTTAAACTTCTTCACAACAGTATCTCGGACCTGCCTGGTGTGTTCCTTGTTCTTCATGATGCTCTCTGCGCTTTTAACAGACCTCTGAGACTATCACAGTGCAGGTGCATTTATACGGAGACTTGATTACACACAGGTGGATTGTATTTATCATCATTAGTCATTTAGGTCAACATTGGATCATTCAGAGATCCTCACTGAACTTCTGGAGAGAGTTTGCTGCACTGAAAGTAAAGGGGCTGAATAATTTTGCACGCCCAATTTTTCAGTTTTTGATTTGTTAAAAAAGTTTGAAATATCCAATAAATGTCGTTCCACTTCCTGATTGTGTCCCACTGTTGGTGATTCTTCACAAAAAAATACAGTTTTATATCTTTATGTTTGAAGCCTGAAATGTGGCAAAAGGTTGCAAAGTTCAAGGGGGCCGAATACTTTCGCAAGGCACTGTATATGACTATTTCTCTCTATACCATTTGTATTTCATTGACCTTTGACTATTGGATGTTCTTATAGGCACTTTAGTATTGCCAGTGTAACACTGCAGTAATAGCTCCTCAACACTACAGTAATAATACCATTACCAGTAAAACTAATACTTTCATTAATAGTATAAAAGTTGACAATAAAGTCCTTAAAAATCAAGTAATCACTAAGGATTTATTGTAAGCATTTACAAAATACACTGTGAATATTACAAATGCCAGTGTGCTGATATCAAGTTGTTGTGTTAAGAGGTGCTTAGGCTATATGAAGTGTTTTAGCTCTTGGTTTGAGACAGGATTACTTTACGAAAGTATGGCTCCTGTGGCATAATGCAAGCTACAGAAGCAAACATACATGGCATGTGGATGAAAGAGAAACCTTCTGAGAGGAAGTGGAGTGTTTGACTCATTTTTCTGAATATTCTTTGAAGTAGCATCATACCATCACAAAAGTTCCTCTGGGGGTGAAGATGGTCATTTCTGTCAGTGTGGACACTGAGACATGCCAGAGAAGTGTAATGACAGCCATAGTATATCTCCTCTGTCTACAGCAGCAACAATGAATGAGTCCAGCAGTAGTAGTGGGAGTGGGAATACACCCTAGAAATTAGAGCAGCTCTTGTTCTGTCCCGCCTTGGCTGCCTGCCTCCACACTTTTGTTGTGCTAGGTGAATTCCGTTGAGCTCTGATGTCATCTAGCCTAATGGTTGACTGGCAGCCGCTTAAGTCTTTGACTCTGACTCATGCGTTCCTCTTCCATTGATTATGACGTTTCACAACATGCAAATGTCAGTTCGGATGTCAGTGAAATGTACCACCGCAAGATATCTTGTAATGAGTGGTGTAGCAGAAGTTGAAGTAGGCATTTCATAAGGCAGTCTAATTGAATGTGGACCTCCGTCTCCCAGTTGCCCTGCTGCTATTGACTGTCGCTGGTCAGGTGGGATGGCGTTTGCCTGTGGAATTTTGTTCATGTTGGAGACGTGATCGACTTTCCTTGTTGTTCCCTGAAACTGACTAGTGGTTGTTTTTTGTGTGATTTTAGGACATGTTTATACATCGAATCTAATTACGCTGCAGCTAGCGACTGGAACGAGTTGCAAAAAACACTCAAACTGGACAGTTTTATCTCAATCTCTTCATTCAAAGACTCAATCATGGACACTCTTACTGACAGTTGTGGCTGCTTTATGTGATGTATTGTTGTCTGTGCCCAATAATGTTTGTACTATGTTTTGTGCTGCTGCCATGTGCTGCTGCCGTGTTGTTGTGTTGCTGCTAAGCTGTGTTGTTGTCTTAGATCTGTCTTTATGTGGTGTTGTGGTGTCTCTCTGGTCGTGATGTGTATTTTATCCTATATTTTTATTTTATTGTTTAATCCCCTGTCCCTGCAGGAGGCCTTTTGGTAGGTCATCATTGTAAATAAGAATTTGTTCTTAAATGACTTGCCTAGTTAAATATAAAATAAAAACACTCACTCACCCAGCAACTGTGTGTGTGTGTGTCTATGTGCATAAGGACAACCAAAGGGTTCATATCAGACTTTGCTGACACCCAGGAGGATATTTTGAAATACTGGTTAAATACTGGTTAAATGCATGTTAAATGCGTTTGAGCTTGGCAATAAGCTAATTTAGATGACCTAAGTTCCTGTCCAGGGTGAATAAGTAATAGAGGGGCACTAGCCTAACCCTTGTTGCTCCTCTTCTCAGAGAGTCATCTGACATGGCTGCATCTAAACTGCTGAAATACTACCAACACCTGTACTCTAATAAACAAATACCACACCAAGGACAATAAAAACGCTATTAGCAGATGCTGCCATTAAATGGTTACCACTCTGCTTTGGCTTTCTGTAGAATGGTTCTGTGTGCTGAATTGCACTCTGTGGTATTAGTAAAATGACATTTTCCATGCTTTTCTCTTTTTTTATGTGTATGTCTGTTATTGGACTTTGAATAACTTGATGTAGATCATTGAGGATCATGTGGTCGCCACTCTAGCTCTCTGTGTGTCTGTTGGACTGTGATGTCATTGTCCCTGGGGGCGGTAGTATGGAGGTCATATCTAGCTGTACAAGCTGGTTGGGGCTGGGCTGTTATCTGATTTGCTGTGCCAGTGCTGGTAGCGGAGTAGAGGAGACTAGTGGACTATGAACCTGGGAGGTGACCAGGAACTGACACAGTCTACTACGCACCGTCTACTACAGCGTCATCCAGAAACACAGTCTACTACGCACCGTCTACTACAGCGTCATCCAGAAACACAGTCTACTACAGTTATCTTTAATCTTTTTGCATCTTAATGAAAACAGACAAACATTATTAATAATATTTATGAATTGAACATGCTAAACTTTTGTCTTTGTTTAAACATTTTACTATGGAAACATTTTATATTTAGATCAGGCCAGTACTCTACACAGACCGGCGCACCATAACCAGTCACAGCTGCAGTAGGCCTATATGCAAATATCCATTGCCATATATGGATCTGCCATTCACTTTGAACTGGACTGTGTTTACAGCATGAGCGGTCACTAGTAGATGCGCTTGTTTTGAGATCAAAGCGAGAGCTGCATGTAGCCACCTGTGCACGTGTTCATATTCCTTCCTAGTTAGTGAGTTATTATCCCAGTTATAGCTAACTTTTAGTCAACAATGGAGTGGTTGCTTCATAGAAGAGTTCAAAATGTGGGCATTTCTAGCCATCTTTGAAAAGCGAGTCCGTTAAAGAGCTTTGGTCTTAAAGGGGCAGTGTTGTATTTTGAGACTGTATTGAATAAGCTAAGTGGAATAATAGGCAGAGGGTAGCATAATGTGTCTGATTCTCTGTAATAATGGTATGGTAATAATGCATTTTATTTTGTAAAGTGGTTTATTGCATCAAACAACACATTTTCAGTCACCTTATCTGAAGGACAAGTGGATAAACAGGTTAATGACAGGTCCTGCATGTTTTTTTCCAAAAGTCTCATGGAATGTACAGTAGTTGCTCCACTAAAAGTTTTGCAATTATGCTGCGGGACTTGGAGGAAATTTGTGCTTTAGTGCACTGGCAACACCTTAAGGGGCATTGCACTCATAATGGCACTGACTAGGGAAACGTTCCCGTTGTTCTGTTCTTAGTGCCAGTCTGCACGTTCAAACTAAAACAATGTAACTAATAATGGCATCTTTATGCTTTCGTTAATAAATTAATTACAAAAATACTCTTTCAAAATGCCGATGTTTGTTTAGTTATGGATCCATAACGAATTACTATGGGAATAAATATCCCTGAATTACAGAAATATTGGAACAAAGTTGTCTAATGAAGGTAAACAGATTGTTGCTTACTGGAAAATACTCTTTCAAACACACATGGTCACGTTGTACAGCTCCATAAAGTATATTAGCAGGGTTATATTTTGGCCTTTATGGGCAGCGCACAATTGGCCCAGTGTTTCTCTCCCTCTAAAAACAGAAATAAATGTTTTGGCATTTACAAATATTATTTTGGCCTTTATTCAGACTACAATCGCTCATGTTTTTTTGTGCTTTTTTTAAACAAAATAACCTCCTATCGTTATATATGATCAAGTTGATGACATAGTCATATAGCCCAGCACCTACATAAAGCAGAGTGATTCACTCATTCATGGCTTTGGATCAAAATAAATAAGTACCAACATGCTTTCTGATAGTCTTTAATAAAGAAATGTTTTGGCCTGGACACCATGTACAGTATTATAAAAGCCCATTATGAGCTATTAGCAGGACAATATACCTTTACCAACACCTCTCTGTATTTTGATACATTGTTGATGGGGGGCTCCTGCAGTGCAAAATGCGTTGCTACAAATGCAGGTTCGATACCCATGCCGGCCGCCACCGGGAAACCCATGAGGTGGCTTTTGGTTTTAATTTAGATTCCTCCAATCCTCTATGTAATTATTGGCGGAGAGTCATGCCATATTTTTTGATATACTGTAGGCCTACCGTAGACGATGTGAGTCTCGCTAGTGTTGAGTAATGTGGTGTAGGACTTATTTATTTAAAGAGCATATTGAAGATAGTTGCTTCAAATCATATTGCTTCTATTTTAGAACCTTTCCCGCTGCTCTGAGAAAAGCATGGGGACTGTTCTTGATATATCAATAAGATTTGTGCTTTCTCTGAATCTCTGTGTGTATTGGTTAGACTAGAATTAGAAAATGTTATGCTCTTAGTGTAACCTTTTATTTAACTTGGCAAGTCAGTTAAGCAAGTACCAGTGAAAAGTTTGAACACCTACTCATTCCAGGCATTTTCTTTATTTTTACTATTTTCTACTTTGTGGAATAATAGTGAAGACATCATAACTATGAAATAACACATATGGAATCAGTTAAGAACAAATTCTTAGGACAGTAGGACAGCCTACTCCTTCCTCCTCGTCTGGGAATTGCACCCCGGTCTCCCGCGTGCCAACACGACATGGGGATTCTTTAGCTAAATAACCCAGTACTGTAGCCTACTCCCGACCATCAAATTGAACAGCGCCATAATTTCCATTCCATCCTATCGGAAATCCAGGGTTTTTTGTTTTTCTTGGAATAGAAACACCATTTTCAGAAATGTTGCTTAATTCATTTTCTTAATATCAGTCCCATATACTATGTTCTTACAAAAAAGGTTTTCAATTCTCTAGTACAGACACTTTTGAAGGCTATCAAATGGTCCTCAAAGATGCCCTCTGGTGGTCAAACTAGCACTAACTAGCATTAATTGTACCAGAGGTTCACACTTAAATGGACAAACCACTGTATGCCCACACTGAACACCACACATCTGCTGCTACTGTAGACTGAATGATGGAACAGCTATTTCCGTAATGTTATGGGATGCTTTTCTCTCCAAACTGTAAGTTAAAGCGGGTACAGCCTCTGTTCACAGTAAGCACACGCCGGAAGTTGCACAGAATTTTGGCAATGTTTAAATTTGCGCTCCGCTGACCTGAAATTTGCACCTTTCCCTCAAAAAAATGTAAGAACATTGCTTAGAACTATAAGTTAAGAATAGCTATAGGAAATCTAAGATGCGTTACACAAATAAATTATATCCAGCTCAGAGCTCCAGCTATGCAATTGGTTTGCTAACTAGCTAGCTAAGTGGCTAGATGTCAAGGTCAAGATCAAGCTTCTTGGTTACAGCAGAGACATTCAATCCCCTCCTGGATCAACATCCCTGTTGCCTAAATTGTTTTCTGCGCCCCAAAATATAAATAAAATATACCTTATTTTGAAAAAGTGCCACTTGTCTGCACTTCTGGTAATACTGTATACCCTGGAAAAAAGAGACAAAGGGTTTGATGGTATGAACATCTGGATACCGCCCAACCCTACAGTCTACTACACAGTCTACTACAGTCATCCAGGGACACAGTCTAGAACACATCTACTACAGTCATCCAGGGACACAGTCTACACAGTAATCCAACACACAGTCAAGTAGTCTACTGCAGAGCTGAGCATATTTAATAGGGTAGTCACACAGTCTATTACTGTCATCCATTCTACTACAGTACATAGGCTACTCTGAACCAGACCATGCCGGGCTGCTTCCAGCCTCAGTATAACAGTCGGGTCGGTTGAAGTTGGGAACAATTCAATTTCTGTCAGTAGATTTATTCCATTGGGATCCTATTCAAACCCTGATCTTGAATTTAGATGGAATTCACCCCAAACCCGATGGCTGTGGAATCCCTGGTAGTGAGAGGCAGATCAGATCAGTCTCCAGATCTCAACCCCATAGAAAATCTTTGGAGGGAGTTGAAAGTCCGTGTTGCCCAGCAACAGCCCCAAAACATCACTGCTCTAATCTGCATGGAGGAATGGGCCAAAATACCAGCAACAGTGTGTGAAAACCTTGTGAAGACTTAAAGAAAACGTTTGACATCTGTTATTGCCAACAAAGGGTATATAACAAAGTATTGAGAAACTTTTGTTATTGACCAAATACTTATTTTCCACCATAATTTGCAAATAAATTCATAAAAAATCCTACAATGTGATTTTCTGGATTTTTTTCCTCATTTTGTCTGTCCTAGTTGAAGTGTACCTATGATGAAAATTACAGGCCTCATCTTTTTAAGTGGGAGAACTTGCACAATTGGTGGCTGACTAAATACTTTTTTGCCCCACTGTATCTATTTTCTGCGGCATTGAAGGAGGGAGGCTCAGAGACTGCTGGTCTTTGCTTGGCCTATTCATAATGCATAGAATGATACACAATCTGTTCAGCTCCTCTATCATTTACAGCACATCAATAATGAACATGCACCCACATGTCCTCTCTTCCCTTCTAGTGGGGGCTTTTATGGCTGTGTGTGTGTGTGTGTGTGTGTGTGTGTGTGTGTGTTAGGTCATGTATTTCTTCTGTTCACAAGGTGCATGGACTCACAGAAGTATCTTGTTCTGGCCGCGTCTCTGACTATCTGTGATCATGTGTCCGTCTTTGTCCAGTTGAACTGATGAAGTGTGTGTGTGAATGGAGAGGAGGATGGGTCCAGTGAGAGTGGTGGTGATGTATAACTAGTGTAAGGCATTAACACTTGGAGAGGTCAGCCCTCTGCTCCTCAGCTCCCTCTCTCAACACATCCTCAGTCTGCTCTCTGTGTCCACTCCACTTAGGCAAGTCCAGCTCTTGCTTTCCCATTTCCCTCTCCCTCTCTCCCCTATTCCCTCATGCCCCATTTCCCCTTCCACCTCTCCCTTTCCATCTCTCCCCTATTCTCCCGGCTCCCCTATTCCCTCTCTCCCTTTCCCTCACGCACCGTCTCCCTTTTTCCTCCCTCTCTCTCCACCTCTCTCTTTCTCTCACCCCCTGCCAGAGCTTTTCTATACTGGCATCCCACTCTCCCAGTTAGGCTGGTTTTCTCTATGACAAACAAAACACTCTACATGATCTGCAGCACACTACATCAGTGCTGAACTCAGGCCATCCAGAATGTTCCCACTGTTCAACAGGTCTAGTCTATAGTGTGAGTGCCTCTAATAGTCAATCGTATAGCTCCATCCTGATTGTCCTGTGTGTGACACATAGACTAGAAGCTAAAGCAGACTGACTCTAAGCTATCTCCATTCCCTCCGGTGTCTTTCTGCATATGGCGTTAGATGTTGGGTTAGAAAGAGGAGGAGGGAGGTAGGTTTGTCTTGTTAGACTGTGCTATACCAGGCCCAGAGTTCAGCGTTATTACCACCAGATGTAGGGAGTTTTCTGTTGCACATTTTATTTATTTATTTGATTTAACCTTTTATTTAACTAGGCAAGTCCGTTAAGAACAAATTCTTATTTACAATGACGGCCTAGCCTGACCAAACCCTAACCCGGACGACGCTGGGCCAATTGTGCGCCGCCCTATGGGACTCGCAATCACGGCCGGTTGTGATACAGCCTGGAAACAAACCAGGGTCTGTAGTGACTCCTCTAGCACTGAGATGCAGTGCCTTAGACCGCTGCGCCACTCGGGAGCCCCAAAGTCAGGCTAGAGGCTACAGCAGGCAGGCAAGCAGGCAGGCAGGGTCCCAGCCCAGAGTGGGAGAGTCCCGGGAGGCAGGGTGTGGTGGCTGGTGGTTGTAGGGTATGTGTTCCCCTCTGAGAGATGACTCAATTGGGCTGTTGGGTTTGGAATGGTCCTGACTGGTGTCTGGTGATGGTCTGTCACTTTAAGAGGGAAACAGACATAATATACACAAGAAAGAAACAACAACAGGCAACTCTATGCACAGTTGCACATGGTCAGGCTAGTCTGCACTGTAGGCCCATGTTTCTGTCAGATTAAAGTTCAAATAAACTCAGCAAAAAAAATAATCTTCCTCTCTGTCAACTGCGTTTATTTTCAGCAAACCTAACATGTGTAAATATTTGTATGAACATAACAAGATTCAACAACTGAGACATAAACTGAACAAGTTCCACAGACTAACAGAAGTGGTGTGACTAATTCTGTGACTAACAGAAATTTAATAATGTGTCCCTGAACAAAAGTGGGGGGTCAAAATCAAAAGTAAGTCCGTATCTGGTATGGCCACCAGCTGCATTAAGTACTGCAGTGCATCTCCTCCTCATGGACTGCACCAGGTTTGCCCGTTCTTGCTGTGAGATGTTACCCCACTCTTCCACCAAGGCACCTGCAAGTTCCCAGACATTTCTGGGGGGAATGGCCCTAGTCCTCACCCTCTGATCCAACAGGTCCCAGATGTGCTCAATGGGATTGAGATCCGGGCTCTTCGCTGACCATGGCAGAACACTGACATTCCTTTCTTGCAGGAAATCACTCACAGAACGAACAGTATGGCTGGTGGCATTGTCATGCTGGAGGGTCATGCCAGGATGAGCCAGCAGGAAGGGTACCACATGAGGGAGGAGGATGTCTTCCCTGTAACGCACAGCGTTGAGATTTCCTGCAATGACAACAAGCTCAGTCCGATGACACACTTCCCCAGACCATGAAGAACCCTCCACCTCCAAATCGATCCCGCTCCAGAGTACAGGCCTCGGTGTAATGCTCATTGCTTTGACGATAATCCGACCATCACCCCTGGTGAGACAACCCTCGACTCGTCATTGAAGAGCACTTTTTGCCAGTCCTGTCTGGTCCAGCGATGGTGGGTTTGTGCCCATAGGTGACGTTGTTGCCAGTGATGTCTGGTGAGGACCTGCCTTACAACTGGCCTACAAGCCCTCAGTCCAGCCTCTCTCAGCCTATTGAGGACAGTTTGAGCACTGATGGAGGGATTGTGCATTCCTGGTGTAACTACTGTACCTGTCCCGCAGGTGTGATGTTCGGGTGTACCGATCCTGTGCAGATTTTACACGTGGTCTGCCACTGCAAGGACGATCAGCTGTCTGTCCTGTCTCCATGTAGTGCTTTCTAAGGCGTCTCGCAGTACGGACATTGCAATTTATTGCCCTGGCCACATCTGCAGTCCTCATGCCTCCTTGCAGCACGCCTAAGGCATGTTCATGCAGATGAGCAAGGACCCTGGGCATCTTTCTTTTGGTGTTTTTCAGAGTCAGTAGAAAGGCCTCTTTAGTGTCCTAAGTTTTCATAACTGTGACCTTAATTGCCTATCGTCTGTAAGATTTTTTTGTCTTAACGACCGTTCCACAGGTGCATGTTCATTAATTGTTTCTGGTTCAATAAGCAAGCATGGGAAACAGTGTTTAAACACTTTACAATGAAGATCTGTGAAGTTATTTGGATTTTTGCTAAATGTCTTTGAAAGACGGTCCTGAAAAGGGACATTTCTTTTTTTTCTGAGTTTATGTTCAATGTGCACTGGCTAGGACTAATGAATCATCTTAATTGTCAGATAAGTGAATGTATTAAATATACTTCAGCTCAATGTCAAGTATCAAGGCTACTATGGGCGTAATCTTATCTTAGGCGGTATCTTACATATTGACACAGCCAGCTTGCAACACACAATCACTTGAAATATTCTACTGAAAGTATGCTCCTCGCCTTGCATCATCAAGAGGCTTGCCCCTGTTCCATCGTGCTGTGAGACCACGAGTGACAGAGTGCATCGTTCTAAATCGCCACATTACCTAAATCTATGTAACCGTGGCAACAAAGTGGCTGAGCAAATGAATTGATCTTCAGGGGCATCATGAGACCAAATTACTTTAATGTCACTTCTAATTTGTTGACAGATGGGTCATGAAGTGTGACATTTCCCCATGCTCATCTATTTCGCACAGGATATAGTGTGAGGAAATGGACCTTTTAGTGTACTGAGTAATTTGACGTTGTCTGTTTTTTCTGTCTGTCTGGGGCTCGCCCCCTCACTTTCTTGGTCTCTTTTTCTCTCCCTCAATTAATTTTTCCTCTCTTATTTAATTTATCTTCTTTCCTCTCTCTCTCTCAGGGATTTTCTTCCTCGAGGATCAGGCATTGTCACCCGTAGACCTCTGATCCTGCAGCTGTGCTTTAACAAAGCCGGTGAGTCTGAATTCTCATACAACCATGGCCTTATCTGTCCTCATTGCTGCTGCCATGGACCTGCCTCCTCCACTCAACAACACTGTCTGTATCCTGATAAAGACTTTCTTCTCTTCTCTCTGTCTCTCTACCTATCTGTGTTGTTCGCTGTGTTTCGCTCGCTGTGTCTCGCTCGCTGTGTCTCGCTCGCTGTGTCTCGCTCGCTGTGTGTCTGTCTCGCTCGCTGTGTGTCTGTCGTGTCTGTAGAGTATGCAGAGTTCCTACACTGTAAAGGGAGGAAGTTTGTGGACTTTGAGGAGGTCCGGGCGGAGATTGAGGCGGAGACAGACAGGATCACAGGCTCCAACAAGGGCATCTCCCCCATCCCCATCAACCTCCGGGTCTACTCCCCT
Source organism: Oncorhynchus clarkii lewisi (assembly GCF_045791955.1). Taxonomy (NCBI): domain Eukaryota; kingdom Metazoa; phylum Chordata; class Actinopteri; order Salmoniformes; family Salmonidae; genus Oncorhynchus; species Oncorhynchus clarkii. The sequence continues at coordinate 84,271,196 of NC_092158.1, forward strand.
AACGGTAATGCTCACCAACAGTTATTCATTTGCTGTTCATTTTAACATATGCAAGCACATGTTCAGTTGGACGTATGCGCACACACACACACGCATGCACACATAAAAGCACAGCAAACACATGTATACACAATGTAACACACATCATACAGTCTACATGGCAACAGTCATAACCTTCTCCATCTCGCCCCCCCTCCATCTCTCCATCTCGCCCTCAGTGTTAAACCTGACTCTGATCGACCTGCCGGGGATGACTAAGGTGGCAGTGGGGGACCAGCCGCTGGACATAGAGCACCAGATCAGGGACATGCTGCTGCAGTTCATCACCAAGGAGAGTTGCCTCATCCTGGCCGTCACCCCCGCCAACCAGGACCTGGCCAACTCCGACGCCCTCAAGATTGCCAAGGAGGTGGACCCACAGGGTAAGGGACTAGGAGGTGGACCCACAGGGTAAGGGACTAGGAGGTGGACCCACAGGGTAAGGGACTAGGAGGTGGACCCACAGGGTAAGGGACTAGGAGGTGGACCCACAGGGTAAGGGACTAGGAGGTGGACCCACAGGGTAAGGGACTAGGAGGTGGACCCACAGGGTAAGGGATTAGGAGGTGGACCCACAGGGTAAGGGACTAGGAGGTGGACCCACAGGGTAAGGGACTAGAAGGTGGACCCACAGGGTAAGGGACTAGGAGGTGGACCCACAGGGTAAGGGACTAGGAGGTGAACCCACAGGGTAAGGGACTAGGAGGTGGACCCACAGGGTAAGGGACTAGGAGGTGGACCCACAGGGTAAGGGACTAGCCTTGTGGTGCTGTACTGGTTCTCTATTGGAACTCCCAGGACCAAAGGATGAGGATGGGCACTTGATTTCTGGGTGGTGTTAATTTGGTGCACCAAATAGACTGAAACATTGACGCAGTACCTGGACTTGTCCGATAAGAAGCGCTAATTGATCTTTTTTTTCCCCCCATTGTTTTTCCTACTGAACAATTGTATTGAATTGAAGGAGATGAGGAATGGATGGCTGGGTGGATGGTGGACAGGCAGTAGTCAGGATTAATATGATGAGATGAAAACTGTTTGGTTCTGTTCAGGTCTGCGTACTATTGGCGTGATCACAAAGCTGGACCTGATGGACGAAGGGACGGATGCTAAAGACATCCTGGAGAACAAACTGCTACCTCTGCGTAGAGGTGAGGGGAGACACACACACACACACACACACACCTCATTGACTGCAGAGAAATAAGTGTGCGCTCTCTCTCCAGGTTATATCGGCGTGGTGAACCGCAGTCAGAAGGACATAGATGGCAGGAAGGACATCCGCGCTGCGCTGGCTGCTGAGAGGAAGTTCTTCCTGTCTCACCCGGGCTACAGACACATGGCCGAGCGCATGGGCACCCCACACCTGCAGAAACAACTAAACCAGGTGAGAGATTACTCAACGTTCACCTTTCTGTTATTCTACACTGATGTTCTAGTCTGACTTCCAGATCAGTTGTTTTGCTTTCTTGTGAACTCTGAAAGACGGCACCAACAGATCTTAAACCAGGCTATAATGTTCCTTGAAACTCACTTGCTTTTTCATTCACTATACATTCTCTCCCCTCCTATTCTCCTTCTCGCTCATTCTATCCCTTCCATTTCTCCTTCTCCCTCCCTCCTCTCCTCCCTCACTCACGGTGTCCCTCTCTCTCTCCTCAGCAATTGACCAACCACATCAGGGACACTCTGCCTGGGCTACGCAGTAAGCTGCAGAGCCAGGTGCTCTCCCTGGAGAAAGAGGTGGAGGAGTACAAGAACTTCCGTCCCGATGACCCCACACGCAAGACCAAGGCCCTGCTGCAGTGAGTAGAGGACACACACACACACACCACCATAATGAGTAGCTCCAGAGTTGACCCTGACTCTCTGTCTTTCTTCCCAGGATGGTGCAGCAGTTTGGGGTGGATTTTGAGAAGCGTATCGAGGGCTCTGGGGACCAGGTGGACACAGCGGAGCTGTCGGGCGGTGCCAAAATCAACCGGATCTTCCACGAGCGCTTCCCCTTCGAACTGGTCAAGGTGAGCGCTGCGGTCTCAATACTCACTGTCACAATATTTCTACAAGAGAAGTTCATCTGCCTGCTTGACTGTTTTGACCACAGTTGATTGACTTGTTTAGTAGTGTGAATTTTAGAGTGCAGAATGGATTAACAGTGTTTCTATTGTTTGTTCTTTCTTCTTCTCTCTTTTCTCTCTGTCAGATTGTGTTTGATGAGAAGGAGTTGAGGAGGGAGATCAGTCATGCCATCAAGAATGTCCATGGTGTCAGGCAAGTGGAGGAGAGGGGCCGTCCTGTATCTTCACACATCACCACCACTGTGTTCAGCTCTTTCCTCTTCACTGTCAACCCTCTCTGTTTCCTCCTTTCATGTAAAACTGACCCACAGCATGCTTAGCAATCATAGAGCAATTAGCCTAAAATGCCCACAGATCACTCTCCCACAGAACTGCCTATCATACACTCAAATGGTTGTTGTTGTTCGATGTGGAATCTAAACCCATTTAATCTTCCCCCACTCCTTCCCCCCCCCCTCCTTCCTCCACCACCCCTATTTTTCTGCAATATCTTGCTTCTTATTTCCTTGTGCATACATCAATCACTGATTTGTGTGCTGTTTCGTGTTTGTATGCTGATAACCTTGGCTCTGCTCTCTCTTCCTTATTTCTGTCTGTGAATGTCTGTTTTATCTTTTATTTGTTCCACTGTTCTCATTTTCTGGACTGACTCGTCTTTATCTGCTTTTGTCTGTTTGTATGCTATCTCTCTGGACAATAACTTGTCTGTCGTCCTACTTCTGTCAGTTTTTTTTATTTTTTGTCCCTTTGTCCGTTTCCTTATCTCTGCCCCCCCCCCCCCTGTCTGTGTCTTTGTGCGTCCTCAGAACGGGCCTGTTCACTCCCGACCTGGCGTTTGAGGCCATTGTGAAAAAGCAGATCATTAAGCTGAAAGAGCCCTGTATCAAATGTATCGACCTTGTCATTCAGGAGCTCATCAACACAGTCAGGCAGTGCACCAACAAGGTACTGCAGCCTGGTGTCCAGACTCCCGTCCTGTCCCGACCCAGCCTGGCCACAAGGGGGCGACACTGGGGGGGGCACAACACTGACCCACTCTGCTCCAAAACAGCTGTCCATCCATGGCCTCTATGACCCTTTAGCACAACTAGGGCCCAGAGATTTTCATGTAGTTAGTTAGTAAATAAAAACTCCTGGCCCTAAGCAGAACGTCTACTGTGTAGACGCCCCATAGGGCGGCGTATAATTGGCCCAGTGTCTTCCAGGTTTGGCTGGTGTAGGCCGTCATTGTAAATAAAAACGTGTTAATTAAGGTTAAATAAATCAAATAAAAACACGCTATACACACTTGTGTAGATTTAGTGTGGTGTATGTCCAGAGGACTGGATGGGGCAGATATGGGGTCAGTTTGACTCCCTCTCAGCCCGCCACAGCTAGCCTGTGTGCCAGGTGCTGCTGTCGTGTTTTGTGACGGTTGTGGTGTCGTCGTCGTGGAGACGGGATGGTTGGGGATGGCCATTCCCCGAGCATCACTGGTCTCACATGGACAAGCTGCAGGTCTCATCTGTCTAAGAATGATACACACTTAGGACTGACATAGCTAGGGTGTTAGTTATGTGGGCACTGTGAGTTGAATACGTGCCCACATATCTATATTATATACCTAGTTTGAGAAGAACTGCCCTGTCAAGAGAAGAGGATGTGAAAGCCTGCGGCTTGTCCTTATCTTCTTGCTTTACTTGTGTTTCTAGAGACGAGATTTCTAGTTTGACAACTAACTAAACTAAGAATCTTCTTGTGTTTCTTTCTTTCCTGTATTTCTCTCTCTCTCGCCTCTTGTTATTTCTGTGTATCCCTCTCTCTCTATGCTGCCCCCCTACACTTACGTACCCCCTCAGAACGGGGTTGTTCACCCCTGACCTGGCCTTCGAGGCCATAGTCAAAAAGCAGATCCTCAAACTGAAAGAGCCCAGCCTGAAATGTGTGGATCTGGTGGTGTCCGAGCTGACCGCGCTCGTCATGAAGTGTTCCGTCAAGGTAACCAAGAGCAGCCTCGCCCCTCACAGGAAAGAGGGGGGAAGAGAAGGAAGAGAGAGAGAGAGAGTGTTCTGGAGCGTATCCTCTCATCTGTGATTGAATGCCCGTCCCTGTTCCCCTCGCACCTCTCTTCCACCGCGCTCCAATCAGCAACCTCTCCTAATCATCCCCCACGCCATCGCTCCTCAGTGCCTGGATTGTGTGTATCCCTCCCTCGCCACACATCCTCTCCTTTTGTCCAACCCACACGTGTCCAATCAAGCATTGACTTGCAAATCACGTGCCTCCTCCATCCCCATCTCCCCTCCTCCTCAAGACCCAGACCTCTGTCTACCAGAACATCAGAGCCCAGATCTCCAGAGCTATATTTGTATGTATACATGTCCTGCGGAGCTCCAGAGCTATATTTGTATGTATACATGTCCTGCGGAGCTCCAGGGCTATGAGGCTGTGCTCCCTCACTGACCCAGCACGGACCCTGTTGCTGTGTTGCCATAGAAACAGTGCTGCTCAACAACCATGCCATCTTGAGGATGGAGGGGGGAATTGCATTTCAAAGACCCACCACAGTCCATCCCTTTCACTGTCACTCTACCTCTGGTATTAGTTCAGCTGAAGAAAGGATTTGCCCTTCACTCTGTCCTTCACCCTCTTCTTCTTCATTCTCCTGATCTGTTCTTCACTAACATGAAATAATATCAGCAATCACCGTCAGCTTGGAATGATTGTTTACTGTCACAGGAAAACAATAGTGTCAACTGTAAGTTAACTTACTTTATTTTTTATTTTTTTTAGGTTGAATGATCTAATTTCCTAAATGTTTCTATGTATTTTAGCCATTGATCCATTTAAAGGTTGACTCCAGTCAACTAGAGCTAATCATCATGACATCACTCCTCAAGGTGTCCATCATGGTCATTCCCAGCTGAGGCTGAAAGCGCTGCCCTTATGCCATAGATCACAGACATTCATCCTGTGTGCATGCCCATTTAAGGAGTGTGTGTGTGTGGTAGTCAATATGATTACTATATTCACTGCTGAATGCCTATGTCCTTCCCCTATCCTGCACACTGAGTGTAATAAACATTAAGAAAACCTTCCTAATATTGAGTTGCACCTCATTTTCCCCTCAGAACAGCCTGAATTTGTCGGGGCATGTACTCTACAAGGTGTCGAAAGTGTTCCACAGGGATGCTGGCCAATTTAGGCTCCAATGCTTCCCACAGTTGTGTCAAGTTGGCTGGATGTCCTTTGTGTGGTGGACCGTTCCTGATACACACAGGAAACTATTGAGTGTGAAAAACCTAGCAGCGTTGCATTTCTTGACATACAAACCGGTGCGCCTGGCACCTATTACCATACCCTGTTCAAGGGCACTTTAAATATTTCGTCTTGCACACATACACAATCTGTGTCTCAATTGTATCGAGGCTTAAAAATCCTTGAACCTGTTTCCTCTCCTCATCTACACTGATTGAAGTGGATTTAACAGGTGACATCAATAAGGTATCATAGCTTTCACCTGGTCAGTCTATCATGGAACGAGCAGGTGTTCTTAATGTTCTGTCCACTCAGTTTATGTGCTTCATCTCCTGTCTGTTGTATATGTAAATGGAGGTAGGTCTGCCTGGATAGTCATGCCAGAGTGTTAGTGTATGTGCTTCATCTCCTGTCTGTTGTATATGTAAATGGAGGTAGGTCTGCCTGGATAGTCATGCCAGAGTGTTCGTGTATGCTAGTGATTCTCTTTGTCTATATGGTCAGTGTTGCAGTTGTTTTGTATAATCTTGCAGCTGGGTTCTTACCCCCGGCTGAGAGAGGAGACCGAGAGGATCGTCACCACCTACGTCAGAGAGAGAGAGGGCAAGACCAAGGACCAGGTCAGTGCATTTAGGGCCTGTTTTTACGAGGAGTCTCGGGGTAGGAGTGCTGACGTAGGATCAGTTCAGCCTTTTAGATCATAATGAATTAGATGATGTGGTCAGAGGGACCTGATCCTAGATCAGCACTCCTACTCTGAGATGCTTTTTTAATGCAGGACCTGACCACTGACAGAGAAACCCTCCCAACAGGAGATTTTTAAGAAATATTATTTAAGAAATATATTTCTCCATTTGAAATCGATTGTTTGTACTTGCCTTTCTTGCACTAGTTTTGTCTGTACTAGGACTGGCTTTGCCTGATTGTGATAAGTGGTTGTTGATGCGCGGATTGTAAATGACGTCTGTTCAACGACTAAGTGAATGTAAATGAACTCTATTGTCATAGTGAAGCTCTGTCTTCATTCTAGGTGATGCTGCTGATTGACATTGAGCTGTCCTACATCAACACCAACCACGAGGACTTCATAGGCTTCGCCAAGTATGAACCCCCACCACCCTAATACACCACACCCTTTACCCAAGCACCTCTTCCCCCTCTCTCCCTAATGCTCGTGCCCCCAGCTCCCAGCTGAAGGTGTGGTTGTGATGTAGTCCTGGACACCAGACTAACTCACTACTGCCCAAAGCCAGATTTGTACTGTTTGCTGAACTGGGCATGGACTGAACTGAACTCTGCTGAACATGGATCGGGTAGAGTCCCATAAGCTTGTGTGCCTGACTGCCTGTGCTTGATAGTTATTCATACAGTAAGTGCCATTCCCTATAGACTTGAAACAATCAATACCTCAATTGCTGTTCGGCCACTTTATCACAACCCCCAAAGACACTCAGAGACCACTGTTGTTATAAACCACAATTACCGCTTCTTTTATCAGTATTACTGATCCTAATAAGGGGCTGTATCTGTGGATCCTTGATCTACATGCTATAACCCAGCTGTGACTCAGTCAGTCTGATTGATCCACCATGAAGGCAGATCAATGAACGTGGTTAGAACACCGTAGAATACTACGCTAGGGGTCAGACAAGGCCTCTAATGAGCTGATTCAAGCATGCTAGGTTGTGCACCCTCCCTTTCTGACCCTGTCTCTCTGGAGCTGTTTTGATTTTTCAAGGACCCTTATTTGTTGTGTGCTTAGGGATTGAACTGAGTGAGTTTGAGTGGAGTTTTTATCTGTTGACTGCGTTGGTTATTACCAATAACATGGTGTTTTGGAATCCTGAGTTCCTGCATCTTGCTGATAGGTCAGCCCTAGACACTCATACTGGATGTCCTGCCAGAGCTTGACATGCGTTGACCTCTGCCCTCTACACTGTCTCCAGTGTAGCAATAGGATGCACAGCATGTAGCTAGCTGAGTTGAACGTCTCTTCCATAGAAATATAATGACTTCTGTTTCTATGGTCTCTTCCCTCTGCCTGAGGTATGCATCTGATTACGTAACATAGCATTGCCCCTTGCGGGTCTGAATGCCGTGCGGGTTCCTTTCCAATCATCCGCATGGAGAATGGGTTGATGGATTGATGAGAAGTGTTGTCAGGTAGGTAGGGGTGGTAACTTGTCTCTCGTGGCGTCACTTTCAGTCTTGACTTCAGAAGGCACGATGATGGTAGCCCACCAGGGTACGGCAACAACAGGTGGGCTGTCACGAATCGGGTGTCCCTCTTCCTCTCTGCCCGTTCCCCCAGACCCCACTCCCACTGTTCCCATGACTATGTTTGATAACTTGAATTGTAGGACAGGTTTGATAGCTGTTAAATGATTTGATTGATCATTACACATTATTACCCAAACATTGTTGATACTGATTGTGGTTTTGAATGCGTTTTTCCGTCTGAACCTGTCCTTTTCTAACAGTGCCCAGCAGAGAAATACACATCAGAACAAGAAGAGGGCCATTCCAAACCAGGTACACCTAGTCCCTCCTCCTCCCACCCTCTTACTTACCCAGCCCTCCCAATCTGATCAACCCCCAGATTAAGCTTCCCCAGACTGACACTTCCCCCTCTATCATGTTTACATGTTGTAACATACCTGACCTCTGACCCTATGCTACCAATTAATAGACTCAACTACTAGTAACCTAACCTGACACTTACAACCTCACAGCACTTATTTACTTAAGCATAAGTAGCTTCAAGATAACCCCTCCAAATCATGGCCAAATACCATCCTGTCTTTAAGTCTGATGTTAATTTTCCTCCTTGGCCACTGTGTTATAAACCTGGCACCTCTCTTCCTGTGTCATCCAAACAGTTCTAAACGTGTTTTGAAGTCTTTATTGATGTGATATCTAAATACCTGAAATCATGTGACTATGTTATGTCAGCTTCAATGTCATCAACACTTATGGAGTGCACTTCTCAGGTTCCTGGAAACCTAGTAAGGGTACATATTTTCTAGGATATACATTACATCCTATAGAAATACCTTCTAACACTGTATTTCAGCGAGGGGAGAGTTGCCCTAGACTAGAGTCATTCAAGCCCTCCCTGCTTCCCTGCATAGGAAATGAACAGCTGTTTATACCACAACTATCACTACTTTATCACTATTTGCACGGCATTACAACACAACCAAGGCCTGATACCCAACAGCAAAGCAACAATCATAGATTTGTTTTATGTTTATCAACTAACCCAAGCACTTTTTGTATTGTAATTCAGAATGTGCATGGGACCCAGCTTCGCTCAATGAAGCAACCAATATCAAATAACCGATGTGTGGTACTTGAAGGAAATCTAATCGCATGTAACTCTTGTTCTCTTGCTCCCTCTCTATCTCTCGCTGTCTCCATCTTTTCTCTCCTTCCATCTTTCGTTCTTTCTATCCCTCAACCTCTCTCTCCATCTCTCGCTGTCTCCATCTTTTCTCTCCTTCCATCTTTCATTCTTTCTATCCCTCAACCTCTCTTTCCATCTCTCCTGTTGTCTCATGGATTCCTTCCATTTCTGTCTCTCACCTTCAAACCTTTCATTCTACTATTTCAAATGTTTCCTGCCCCCCCCCCCCCCCCCCCCTTACCCATTTTCCCTCTCCCCCCACACACACATACTCCTCCCCTTACCCATTTTGCCACTCCCCCATCTCCCTCCCTCCCTGGCTTGCTTGCTTCCCCCTTTTTCCCTGGTCTATGATTTATCCTGCCATCTTTTGCCCTAACCACTCCCCAACCCCCCTCCCATCCCTGCAGGGTGAGATTCTGGTAAGTACCCCACAGATCCAAGCCACACCCTGTTAGGAGTCAGCAGGGGGCACCAGAGCAGGAGAACTGAGGCCAGACATCTGACACTTAGGAAAGAATGGGAGGTTATGGGAATTGGTGTTATGACAACTTGTTCCAGGTTACTCCTGTGTACAGAACTCCTCTGTTTTTTCTCGTCATATCTTCCCTACTCCACAAGGACTGAGAGAGGGCGAGCAGGAGAAGGTAGTAGTCTCAAAGTCTCAAGACTTATGGCAAACCGGAGATCAATTAGAGTCGTATCGTAGAGATGTAATTCTCGTCGGCTTTACCCCTTACCCGTAATCGGTAACGGCTTTCTCAATAACATCCGGGTTATGCTCAATAATTATTGGTTTCACTTAACAAGACAACAATTGTCTTTAATTGGACAAGTAGATAGTAATATTCTAACATTTACTCTTTACTCTCAAACCTGTTGAAACCAGTTCTGTCCAAGCACAGGCAGAATTGTTGTATTTTTTTGTCACATTCTTGAATCACACTGAAGTGTAATGTTGTGATTCCCTGTGAAAGACTATGGAAGAGTTGGGAGAATGTGAGAGTGGCTGGTGTCAGTTCTCCTGCTTTTGGTCCTTACCCATGCTGCCCTGTCCAGGGGTTTAAGTAGTGACCGCCTCAGTTTGCCTTGCTGTCGAAGGGTCCTGATCATTCCAGGAATGGGGGGAGGAGACATGAATCACCAACAATCATACACTAGAGGTTCACATTTTCATCCTTTTGGGGTCATTGAAATCTCCTCTTGATGTTTTCTCTCTTTATAACTTATCGTGGCATGTCAACTTTCCACAACTCAATATTCCAATCATCACTATAACAATATGTTAGTAGCACACCTCACAACTGTCCACAAACTATTCTGTGGGAGACTCGTGACTGTCATTCCAATCAGGGACCAGAGGGTGGCAGTAGATGGCATGAGGGGGGGCGTCATGATTCAATCAATGATTATAATTTACATAAAATAACTGATCAAATCTGATTTTGAAGTAATATAAATTGGGTTTAATAATTCATAATTATTAATAATTCCAATAATTTGGAATGTGTATAGTTCCATACATCTAATGTATCAATGTTTGATTTACCAGCTGGTAGAAGACCTAAAATAATGTGTTTACTTTAGAAATGAGTGATTTCAATGTAGGGAAACTTTTGACAGGAATTGAGGCAATGATGCCATCAAGTGGCCTAACTTTTCTTGAGTGATAATAACCTGAACATGAGATGTAGCTGAAGATGGAACAGGCTAAATGTCTGTATTTTGTCATCACTGACCTATCCTGCATGTCAGGGCTTCTGTTTAGACAGTGAGGAAAGAAGTGTCATGGCATTAAAAGCATCTCACTATCCCTATTCTGTCACCTCACACTCCTTGTCTGTCTTTTACCTTCAACACTTACGACACTGACCACTGACTGCCAGCCAGGTTTAAAAATAAATAAATAAAAGTTCTCATTACAGAGGGGTGTAAGGCAATTCTTCGCCAAGGCAAACTGAGAATTTAGCTAACTCCTATGTTACTGCCTCTTTCCCTCTCATTTCTTTTGCTACTTTCCTACTAATTACCCCCTTCCCCCTCCCCCTGTCATAAACCCCAATCAGTCTTTAAGACACAAGAGGGAGAGAGAGGTTGATGTTCTCTCTGTCTTATCGGCATAACTTGACAGCATCCTTGTCCAAGCTTGATATCTGCCTCACCTGATGGGTCTTTGAAATGGCAGTAACAATGAGAGCATTACTCTAATACAGGGGTACTACAACCAGGGGTCAGCAGTCCCCTAGATATCTGACGAGGTACTGCAGGGGGTCCCAAAAAAGGGATTTTTATTTAAAGGTTTTTATGAATATCGCTAGCAACTGAATAAGCAAATGTTGAATTACATGCAGTAGAAAATAAGATTATCTTTCTGATGTCAACTTTATTTTTCAACTCCTAATATTGAACAGATTACACTAATTAAAGATAATTACACTCACTGGTGTATCTGACATAGGCTTTGAAACAGCACCTGTGAATAGACTACCACTGTGGCAAGTGCTGCTGGCTGCTGCAAAGCTTTGTTGACTTGGACATACATTTTTGTCCAGACATGGCTAACCTTTGTTTAACCAGCGCTAAACAGTTGTTCTTAGCGAAAATGTGTTTGGAGTTACCTTTTCTAGCGAATAGGCTGTTAGTTTACACTTCTTCCAGTTATATGTGGGGAGGTCAAAATAATGAAAAACTATTTACCAAATCTATTCATTTTAAAATGTTATTACTTCTGCTTGACATTATCATTCACCTGATAAGACAAGTCGTGAAAACAATGTTTGCTAACTTAGGATGGGGTTCCCTGGGTTGTCGGTTTGCCTGCGAGGGTGTCCCTGGGCATAAAAAGGCTGATGACCCCTGCTCTAATACAACTCGTCTACAGAAAGAACCTCTCAACCCTGCCTCATCTCTCTTTCCTCTCTCCCTTCCTTAAATCCTCCTTTTATTTTTGTTCATCCCTCTCTCTCTACCCGTCCACTCCGTGAGATGTGGCTCAGTCTACCCGTCTCCATTGTCTCTGCATATCGCTGTATTCCTCTCCCACAGTCTGGCCCTCCTCCTCTTGCCTCTCCATCTCCCTATGTCCTGTTCCTTAGATAGGTGTTTAGCCTCCTACAGTGCCCTACACTGGAGTGTATGTCTGACGACTCTGCCCAGTTAACCCACTAACCCTAGTCTGTGTTGGCTAACCGTGTATAGGCTAGCTTTTACTGACCCGCTCACTCTAACATACCACCGCCGACCCTTGAACCCTGACCCTGTGTGGGTCCCATTTGGTCTGGATGCCTATTAGTTAGTTTTGAGGTCATTAAGGTTTGTTTGAGGTTTCCTGTTTAAATCTCCACACCGTATGCTTACTGTATACATCAGGGATCATGTTCAGAAACATTGTTGGAATTGTAAATCTTTATACTCAGAATAGAAGAGTTAATTTAGAGTATGTATCTTAGTGCTTATATTGGTAATACAGGATCAACCAAACTCACACTGAGTACCCAGGTAAGGTTTTTATTGGTCAGTTAAGTTAGTCATATCACAAGATCTCCAGGAGGTAAATCATGAGTACTTTAATGACTTGTTTTCCCTCCATCCTCCTGGTATACCTTGTCCCCCACCACCCCTCGCTCCCCTGTTCCCCCACCCCTATCTCTCCCCTAACAGGTCATCCGCAAAGGCTGGCTCACCATCAACATCAGCATCATGAAGGGTGGCTCCAAGGAGTACTGGTTCATCCTGACCGCAGAGTCACTATCCTGGTACAAGGATGAGGAGGTGAGTGTCTAACGCTGGGATAAGTACAACACAAAATAGTACAATACAAACTGGCAGAAAGATTCTGCTACTACTCCATGGGCTGATATATGATCTGCTTTGCATGCTCCCTCCTCCCTCTCATTGTCATGGTGGAGAATCAGACCCGGCCAGAGCCTCTCACCAGAGCCCCTGCTGGCTGGTGGTTAGATGTGTCCTGTGTGTGTGTGTCCCGGCCCAGCCTAACCAATGTGCAGACTACTGTTCAGCTTCAGCCTGATGAACAGGTAGTCTGAACACTGGGCAGGCGGGGGGGTGAGGAGGGGGGAAGGCCCGCGGGGTCGCTCCGGCTGCAGGTCACTGCCCTAGAGACAGGACAGAGGTTGGGGGGGGGGGGGGGGGGGGCGATGGAGGGAGAGTAAACATTCCTCTGATAAAGAAAGCAACCAAACTCAGACTGAGGTCCAAATATATATAACTGTATTGACTAATTTAGTATGTTGATGTAATGGAGAGATGTTGAGCATACAACTTTGTTTTAATAGAATTTGATCATCTTAAAGTTCCAACAGCCATTACTGTATTTACTTTGTGCACATGATCAAAACAGCCAAGTGTTTTCCCACTCTGTGACCACACACTACTCTCTACAGTCAGATTTACAATGCTCTGTAGGCCATTTCAAAGGCTGGAAAATATATGGAAAAGGCATGTCGATGATACATATTTTATGATGTTTTACTGGAACAATGTTGAAATAATATTAAAGAAGTAAACCAGAAGCACTAGGGATCATCCTAGGCAAGTTAAACATTTACAGACGGATGCATTCGGAAATCTAGTCTGACTGTTAAACTTACCATTAGTTCGGTCAGAGCAGCCCAGGCCTTGGCGAAGATGTCCCCTCTCTCAGCGAAACAAAAAGAGCTTCAAAAGATACCGCTGACCAGAGCTGAAGACAAACCTTTAACCTGTCACTGACTACGCCTCAAAACAACTGGTACTGTTCAGTTTTGACCAGTCCTCTGTGGCGGAAAGAGCGAGAGAAGGAGAAGGAGCAGAAGAGGAGAAGGAGCGAGGGAGGATGGTGGAAGCAAACTGACGTGGCAGGCGGGTTGAAATGTTCCAGCAGGGATCTGCCTTTGGAATTTGCAGGAAATCGTACTGGGTTACTGGGGGCGGGTTGGGGGGGGGGGGAGGTGTGTGGGGTGGGGGTGTATGTTTGTCTTGGTTTGTGGTTGTATGCCACTTTCATTCGTCTATGTGTTTACGTGTTTGCATTTGCACAAGCACATGGGTGTTTGTATGTTTTCATGTGTGTGGTTATATTTGTGTGTGTGTGTCTGTGTGTGAGACTAGGACATTGGCTTAGGGTGATGTAACTGTTGGGACTGAGCGGTTCTCTGTGTTAGTGCAGACATAAACGCTTCCAGATGCTTCTCCTCAACAGTGCAAAGCTGGCATCCCTCCCCCCATCTCTCTCTCTCTCTCTCTCTCCCCCATGCTCCTCCTCTCTCCCTCTCTTCTCACCAGCCTGGTGGTCTGGGTCTTATACAGAGGAAATGCATTCCACTCTCTCTGCTCATTGGTGGAGAAGCCTAGTATTGTATTCCACTGTTTTTCAAAGTTACCCATGAAGCAGTTTCTTCATGGCTGTCTTCATGGCTTCCTCTTATTTGTGTACTTTAGTGTTTTTAATGGCTTCAAGGATTTGTTTCTCAAGATGTTTTTGCTATGAGTTCAGATCCCCCGTCCCCCCTCTCTCTGTGTTTTAGGAGAAAGAGAAGAAGTACATGCTTCCCCTAGATAACCTCAAGCTGAGGGACGTGGAGAAAGGCTTCATGTCCACCAAACACGTATTTGGCGTCTTCAACACTGAATCCAGGTCAGGGAAATGGATGTGTTGTGTATCCTGTTCCACACAAGTCTGTCATTTCAATTCAGTGAATCAGGAAGTGAACTGACATTTAAATCTTACAAAATTCTCATCGAGAAGCATGGAGGGAAATTTACTTAGTGAATTGACTGAAATGAAATAGAATTTACACCCACCCTGATTGTGTTTGTGTTTTGCCATCCATCAAGCAGGAATGTGTATAAGGACCTGCGTCAGATTGAACTGGCCTGTGACACCCAGGAGGACGTGGACAGTTGGAAAGCCTCCTTCCTGAGGGCTGGGGTCTACCCTGAGAAGGACCAGGTACTGAACCCAAACTCACTCAAATCGTATTTTTGGTCGCTTTCCCAGACACAGATGAAGACTAGTCCTGGACAGACTTAAGGACATGCTCAACAGACTTGAGGACATGCTCAACAGACTTGAGGACATGCTCAACAGACTTAAGGACATGCTCAACAGACTTGAGGACATGCTCAACAGACTTAAGGACATGCTCAACAGACTTAAGGACATGCTCAACAGACTTAAGGACATGCTCAACAGACTTAAGGACATGCTCAACAGACTTAAGGACATGCTCAACAGACTTAAGGACACGCTCAACAGACTTAAGGACACGCTCAACAGACTTAAGGACACGCTCAACAGACTTAAGGACATGCTCAACAGACTTGAGGACATGCTCAACAGACTTAAGGACACGCTCAACAGACTTGAGGACATGCTCAACAGACTTGAGGACATGCTCAACAGACTTGAGGACATGCTCAACAGACTTGAGGACATGCTCAACAGACTTGAGGACATGCTCAACAGACTTGAGGACATGCTCAACGGAGATTCTCCATTGAAAGGGTTTTCTCGTCCAGGACTAGGCTTCATCTGTGTCTGGTAAACCAACCCTTGAAGTTTGAATGTTAGCAGAAGCAGAGGTCAAACGAACGGATGCGTTGTGGTGACAGCCTTTGTCACTATTTGATGAACACTAGGCATGCACCTATACTTCTTGATGATGTCACTGATGATTGTCCTACTGCTTGTTTCTTCTCATGCACGCCAATTCATGATTCAAGGGAGATTATGAGGTACTAATATCAGAGCGATTGGATGCATGATTCACAATGGCATACATCTACCGCAAAGGTATCCCAATGGCATGCAGTAGTATTAGCTATCGTGTATTGACCTCAAACACTCAGAGAACAGGTACGTGTGTGGACAGGTACCTG
This sequence comes from Oncorhynchus clarkii lewisi, assembly GCF_045791955.1. NCBI lineage: Eukaryota > Metazoa > Chordata > Actinopteri > Salmoniformes > Salmonidae > Oncorhynchus > Oncorhynchus clarkii. The sequence continues at coordinate 84,286,835 of NC_092158.1, forward strand.
TTTGGACCGGTCACGTGTCCTCACTCAGAAGTAACGTCTCTCTCTGTGTTCCTCAGGTGGACACTGAGGATACGGCCCCATCAGAAACCTTCTCCATGGATCCCCAGCTGGAGAGGCAGGTGGAGACCATCCGTAACCTGGTGGACTCCTACATCGGCATCGTCAACAAGTCCATCAGGGACCTCATGCCCAAGACCATCATGCACCTCATGATCAACAGCGTGAGTGAAAAAAGCCTAGAGACAGTCTATACTGAGCAGGCTCTGTCTTATAGCAAGGGATTCCATCACATGGTTGTATGCCAGCTTCGTGTACCTTTGTGTTGTGTTTCCACAAGCGCCGGGGTGTTTGTTTTCTAGCATCACTGAAGATCGACTATTCAGTGACTCCATCTTTCCATGCAGACTAGTATGATGTGAGTAGTGAAAGGAGTAGGACACCTCTGTTTCTCTGCAGTCCATGGTCTTCCTCTCCTCCCCAGGCTAAGGACTTCATCCACTCAGAGCTGCTGGCCTACCTGTACTCGTCAGGTGACCAAAACAGCCTGATGGAGGAGTCAGCTGACCAGGCGCAGCGCCGCGACGAGATGCTCCGCATGTACCACGCCCTCAAGGAGGCACTGCACATCATCGGTGACATCACCACCACCACCGTGACGGTCCCCGTGCCGCCGCCCGTCAACGACAGCTGGATGCAGGAAGCCAGGTGTGTGTGTGTGTGTGTGTGTGTGTACACATTCACACATACAAAAGGGATTTGTTGACTTTGACATTAATGTGTATTGAGTGAATGTACCTTAAATTCTCTCAAATTCATGTAATGGAAGATGTTTTGCTTCATCCATTGTCACATGTGGGAACTAAAGGGGGTCATGTGGGAACTAAAGGGGGTCATGTGGGAACTAAAGGGGGTCATGTGGGAACTAAAGGGGGTCATGTGGGAACTAAAGGGGGTCATGTGGGAACTAAAGGGGGTCATGTGGGAACTAAAGGGGGTCATGTGGGAACTAAAGGGGGTCATGTGGGAACTAAAGGGGGTCATGTGGGAACTAAAGGGGGTCATGTGGGAACTAAAGGGGGTCATGTGGGAACTAAAGGGGGTCATGTGTAAGAGACTATACAGTCGACCAAAGCTTATTATCGTTGTGCAGTGTTTGTATAATGTATATTTCATTGTCTGTCTGTTCTTTTTCCATTCCCCACACCTCTTTCTCTCTGTTCTCGTCTCCTTCCAGTCCTACCCCCCAGCGCCGCCCCCCGGCCGCAGCAGCCCCTCCCCCAAGCCGTCCTCCTGCAGTGAGTGGCCCAAGGCCGGGACCACCCCTCAACCCCTCCCCAGCGTTTGGGGGGCCCCCCATCCCTTCTCGCCCGGGCCCGCCACCCATTAACGCCTTTGGCAGCAACAACCATCAGGACCCTTTCAGTGCCCCCCCACTGATCCCCTCTCGGCCCGCTCGCATCCCCCCTGGCGTGCCCAGGTAAGACCACCTCTCAGGAGGGAGCAGTTCCTACCTACCTATATCCTCACACAGGAATAATGTCTCCTCATCGACACCATATTAACCTGTGTAACCCTCTTTATTCATTGTTGAATTGCCAGGTTATCACTGTAACTGCAGCACCTGGCTCTGACTGACTGTTGACGTCAATAGATGGATTTAAGTTTCCTCCCAGTCCCACCTTTCACATTACTACTTTAACCTTTTCTTTACACACTTCTCTTCCTTTCTCTTTCCTCTATCGTGGTTATCTTCTCGGTTTCATAAACCCCATCTCTTACCTCCTCTCTCTTTTGTGCTCAACTCTCTTTCTCTGTTTCTTCATCTGTTCTCCCTATCTCTCTGTGGGAGTGTTTCTCTCCATTCACGTCTCATAATCTCTCTTCTGTTCTCCCTATCTCTCTCAGTGGGAGTGTTTCTCTCCATTCACGTCTCACAATCTCTCTTCTGTTCTCCCTATCTCTCTCAGTGGGAGTGTTTCTCTCCATTCACGTCTCACAATCTCTCTTCTGTTCTCCCTATCTCTCTCAGTGGGAGTGTTTCTCTCCATTCACGTCTCACAATCTCTCATCTGTTCTCCGTCTCTCTCAGTGGGAGTGTTTCTCTCCATTCACGTCTCACAATCTCTCTTCTGTTCTCCCTATCTCTCTCAGTGGGAGTGTTTCTCTCCATTCACGTCTCACAATCTCTCATCTGTTCTCCCTATCTCTCTCAGTGGGAGTGTTTCTCTCCATTCACGTCTCACAATCTCTCATCTGTTCTCCCTTGTCTCTCTCAGTGGGAGTGTTTCTCTCCATTCACGTCTCACAATCTCTCATCTGTTCTCCCTATCTCTCTCAGTGGGAGTGTTTCTCTCCATTCACGTCTCACAATCTCTCTTCTGTTCTCCCTATCTCTCTCAGTGGGAGTGTTTCTCTCCATTCACGTCTCACAATCTCTCATCTGTTCTCCCTATCTCTCTGTGGGAGTGTTTCTCTCCATTCACGTCTCACAATCTGTTCTCCTGCTCGCTCTGTCTGGGTTTGTTTCATTGCTCTCTCTCTCTCTCTCTCTCTCCCTCCCTGCAGCCGAAGACCCCCTGGCGCTCCTCACCGGCCCACCATAATCCGCCCTGCCGAGCCCTCCCTGCTAGACTAGACTACCCAGTAGAACCAGCCAGGCTCACCTGTGTGTGTGTGTGTGTGAGACTGTGTGTACTGAGGCCAGAGGGGAGGGCTAGAGAGCAGGGGAGGAGGGGGCCCCTATACAGTATCTATGCACATTGATATATGCTATTTCAACCAGACTTATCTAATGTAGTCGACTCAAACTGTTCTCTGATATAAGCTGCTAACCCTCCCTTAGTCTCCTACACATGTGGGCTCTCTGGTCTCCACATTCTAAAGAAGCAAAGGAACCATAACCACTTGACTCCTCAGAATCAGAAGAGATGTAATTACACTGTTTTGGATATTGTACCATATGTATCATCAAGACTTAATCGCTCACCTTTGACCAGCAGGGTGCAGTCACGGCATCAGATGTGGATGGTTACATGGAAGTGACATGACCCTAAGCGACCTATTTTCTGTGGTAACAGAATTGTTAATTTCCTCTCTGAAAATGTGGACTACAGCATAGTCCGCAACCTTTCTAAACGTAAATGGCTAGCTACCCTCCCTCCCTCCATCTTTAGACGTGTCCTCACCTCGTGCTCTACTACACCCGACACCTCTGTGTAATATACACAGACATCCTGTTCATTTTTTTGTGGTTTTTCTAACTTGATTTCATACGGGAAAATAGTTATTATTACGACTACGGTGGTGTTGATGAATACTTTCTTGTTATTTTATTTGAGTGACTTGTCTGTTTTAATGCCCCTGTATGTAGCTTTAAAACCAGTCTCAAATCACAGCAAAAGGAGGCATAAAAAGACAATTTAGCAGTGCAGGGCTACACATGAGGCTGAGAGCAGCCTTCTAAAATGGGCCTGTTGTTATTGGAATGTCCTGCCACCGCTGAGAAAATGTCATCTAGATTGACCACTTGAAGCACTTCTGTGTACATCCATACATCCAGTGGTAGTGTTGAGGTTGTCATTAATTTAAGACTATGCACAATAAACAGAGAGAGAGTTGTCAGCACTTTGAGATGATTTCTCCACACATCTTTAAGTATAGAGTTATCCCAGCACCTTAAGTCAACCTCACTGAGGCCTTAGCCAACCTTCATTCAAAGCCCCATTCAGGACAGGGACCGGTAAAGGGGAGAGTACAGTAGGTTCTCCTGGAGGAGGGTGAGAGGGTGGGGAGCTGGGAAAGGGAAGGGGGGGCTATGTGGTTAGAGCTGGAGAGACGGCGGTTTAGGACCGACACTTCTTCCTGTCACAATTCAATGGTCATTTGTCTTTATGGACGAGAGATCCTCCCGGTGTCTTGGAAACACCGTTGTACATAGCTGATGGACAGTCTCAGTACAGACACACAGAGATGGTGATGTCTCCAGTTTTAAAAAGAATGGATGGAAAATGATGTTTAATGGTGTTCATTGAAAACCAAACATTTTAATGTGTAGTAATCGTTATACTAATTGAAGCACTAACACACAGCCGTTATATTGACTTCGCTTGGGATGTAGGGAAACGTTGAGATTTGTAATCTCCAGATCGCATTAATTCATTATTTATAACCCTGGGCATTTGTCATGTATGGTTTTGATAGAAATGATGTCAGCTGTATACTGCACCTTCAGCCTACTACTCCTCCTCTGGAAGGGAGACTGAACGTCTTTCTGGTAGCGACTTCCACTACAGGGTTCTAGTTGGAATAACTGTTGCCACTGGGAGGGTTTAAATAGGAGTGAAGAGTGTCTCTTCACAGATGGGATTTTCTACTGATGAATATCATTTGATTCCTCTGATGGTAATTTGATCATTGATTTTTGCTGGGTGAATTTTGGGGTTGGGATGGGGGGGGGGAGTTTGGAGGGTGAGTGACAAATGGACGACATTGATGTTTTGATTTGGTGATAAATATTGAGGGTGAGCAGGGGGCGGGAGTTCAACTTTTGTTGCTCTTTCTGGTGTACATATACATCCTGCCTGGAGAACCTGTCCAAACTATATAGAGCTCAGTCCAATACCTTGTACCCCTTACAGATTGTGGTACAGGTCGAGGGTGAATTTGGTAAGAACGGTCTAAAACCATATTTTCTGGGCAGAATGTGCTTTTCTTCCCATACATTTCCCATCAGGTCTGTCTACAGTGACCGTGCTGCTAGTGGGTGTCTGACTCTGATCTCAGCTAACTCCAACTAAAGCCTTTGGGAAATGGAGTCTATCCATGCTCCAAAAGGTTTCAATCTCTTGACCAAGTATTGAACCCCTACTAGGAAGAGATTTGGCCTTACATTTATGCTGTCACTCTCTGATGTTTAAGAGTTAAGGGAATCGAAAACGTCCCCTCCTTATGAACGTCACCTGACGGTACCGGTCACTGTAGCCTGTCCCCCTACACCCCATCTCCTGATCTGTAAAGTGTAAGATGTTGGTGACGACCTTTTCTCCATAATGGATGCATCTTGTGGGTGGGGGGAACTGACCTGCGTCAATCTTTCTTTAGTTTTTGCAAAGCCTTGTCAAGTGCCTCTAGTAATTTCCTGGATTTGAATAAACAAATGAACCCATTTGGAACATGAGCGTTAAATAAAGAGGTGTTGTGTACAATAAAGAGACTGGTGGTTGGTGTCTCCTTGTGTCTTGTGTGGTCCCCCCTCTCTCTCCTCTCTCATTGGTTGTCCTCATGGTTCTCTCTCCTGGTTTGCCTTCCTCTCTTCTTCCCCCTCCTTCACTGTGGATGTTGCTATGGTGTTTCTGTGCCAACGGGCTGCTTGCCTTTCGACTTGAGTTAAAAGTGGAATGAAAGTTGTGAAGGACAAGAATTCCTGGAATAATAACTTATTCATTCTTCTTTTTTCTTCCTTCCTGATGTTTCTCTGAATACAAGGTGCACATACTCTACTATACAACTCAATACTCTGCTGTAGTGTTAGTAATAATAGTGGTGGTGGGTTGTAGAAGGCCTTTAGTGTACAAGTATGCTGTTTTTCAATTAAATGTTCAAGTTTATGGTCTAATCAACTTGATTTGATTTGTCTCTTGCTGCACATAATAGATCACATTGCCTGTAGAAAACAGGCAGCTATGGTAATAGGAATCATTAGCTAAAGAAAGCAGGGAGATGTAAAAAATGTGATGGACACAAACACAATTTTAGGAAATAAATGTTCCTAAGTCTTCCCTTACAAAAAAGGTCTGTTAGACCCCTTACAATCACCAAACTGTATTACGCATCAAAAATACTTGAATGGGAGAGAGTTATTAATGTTGGTCTGTCGTTATGATTGTCCCTGAACAGGCGGCCTGCTCCTGCTCGTCGTAACCAGTGGTGACCTTGCCCCAAAGCAGGATAGGATTGGGGGTGCACTGTCCACAAACCAGCAAGAGAACCAGACCTGCGAAGAATCATAAACCTTGAACACCTTAACCTTAAATATTCTCCAAAGAACAGGTTGCAGAGCTGATTAAACTCTAAAAGCCATAACTTAGTTTATAACATGAAATACAAGAGGCAGCTTTTTCAATGGCAACTGTCAAACATACTCGTTTTACAATAACTGACGGCATTTCAGGAAAATCAGCCTCCTTTAAAAGTTTTTTTTCATAAAGTGAAATTGAGATAAAAACAGCTGCATTGGGCCTTTAATAGCTGGCACCTACCCAGACTGTTCTATAAGTGTGGGGGATGTATTCTGAAAACTCCAACCCCTCCAGGGGGTTTAGCGAGCTGTAGCCTGGCTGAATTCTGACACCGCTCTTAGTATGGGTTCAACTTCTGTTCACTATTTCCATACTAAACAAACATTGAGAAAATTTAATTATTTTTGTATTGATAAAATTGTTTGACTGCTCATGTGCCAAATTCGTAATGAAATCCAGTGATTGTTTGTGTTAGCTATCTCCTGGGGCATAACCTCTCCTCTTGGTTTTATGTACAGTGCAGTTTTAAAATATGGGCATTTCTCAACAGATCAGTGTCTGAATGACTATTGAACACGTTTGTAGAACACTCCTATAAAAATGATTGAAGTGTAGAAGTTTGGTTTATTTAGATGATTGTAAATACATTGTGTGTAGGTGGAACTGTAGATTATTTGAGATTTGACGTGTCAGTTGGGGATGAGGGATGATGACAGCCCTTAATATTATATGGTAGTGTATTGGGAGGGCCCCAAAAACCAAACGGTAAGGGGACTATTTGAAGGGATGAGGTGAAGAATGTTAGGAACAGCTCAATTAATCAGGTAGTGCTGGGTCCTCCACTGCTGAGTGAGCACAGAAGTATACAAAGCTTTTAACAGCGAGGGTCATGTCATGTTCAGAAGAGAGCTTCAAACCATGTATGTTCCAGTGGATGCCTTGCACAAGGGTCAGACGGTAGAGCATTGTGCTTGCAACACCAAGGGTCGTAGGTTTGAATCCTGCCTGGACCACTCATACCGGAAATGTATGCGCGGATGACTGTAAATCACTTTGAATAAAGGCCTCTTCTATATGGCATATGCTGTATGTTATCTTTATACTGTAGTAAGGATAGTATGGATAGTTGGATAGTTGTATGAAGTATGGATAGTTGTATGATAGTATGGATAGTAGGATAGTTGTATGAAGTATGGATAGTTGTATGAAGTATGGATAGTTGTATGAAGTATGGATAGTAGGATAGTTGTATGAAG